>NW_026865834.1:0-284129 GCF_026571515.1 Ruditapes philippinarum | reverse complement strand
AATATGCTCCCCCGAAATTTTTTGGGGAGCATAAAAATCACTGAACCTGAAAATGCTGATGATATGCAGAACTAGACTTGGTTCTGACCATTCCTGTAAAGTTTGGATGAAATTGCACCAGTAGTTCATGTGGTGAAGTAGGGACAAACTTTGTAACAGACGGACAGGCAGACTGACAGAAAGACAAGAAATGATCCTTATATGTTGTCACTACTCAGAAAATATTGCCAACTTTTAATGAAAAAGTATTACAATTTTCAATTTTGCTTAAGTTTAAACAACAACAGTTAATTTAAAAGATTCTAATTGATAATGTCTTTATTACAGGTGAACATTTATTTAGTTGATCAAACGGCTGAAATTTAAAAAACCCAAATTTAAAATTTAAAAACGTTTTTAAAATTTTTAAAAATGAATTTGTTCCCTTTAAAAATGCATTATAATTGATAAAATACAGTTTCAGTAAACTAAAAAAAGTTAAAACTTAAAGGGAAAAAAATATTTCCTGATCAGACTCGAAAATTATTTATAAAAATTTTTAATTTGACCATTTTAAACCCAAATTACCATGCAAAAATATCTTAAACTGACTTAAACGTTAAATTTTGTCCATAAAAAAAGGAAAAAACCTTTCATTTTTTTTAGGAAAAATTTCAAATTTAAAATTACTGTCTACTGCCCTGAATAGAAAAGATGTGTTCCCGGGCCCTTTGATTCCCTGGTGACGGGAGCAAAAATGATTGCTGCAAAAGCTTAGAAGTTAAAAAGATGAATTGTGTTGGATCTATAAATAACCAGTTGTAATTAGGGAAAAAATACAAATTAAGTCACCACAATACAATGACAACAATATCATTTATTTCAATACGGAATAAATAATGAAATATTGATTGATACTTGAAAAATACCACTGACAAGTCAATTACTATTAGTTCAAGAATTTTGAATTTTTCTTTCAATATATTATTTGACAACCTTCCAAAACATGTGTCATGTCCCGAAACATGCATCACATGCGGATCCAAAATCTTCAATGAAACTAACCGTGATTCATCTAAAATTTATAACAATATGATAAAATAAACGTTTACCTTACACTTGACACCAAGATTAATAAGAATCAATCTTGGTAAATGCTTTGATTTGTGTTTCTTTTTAGTTCTTCTCCTTTCCCAAACCTCTCCGGTGCTGTGCGGGTTGGTACCTTGCTTCGATTCTTTTAACAGGCAATTATTAGAGGGCGTTATGAGAAGTCGGGAACCAAGAATGAAGTAAAACGGGCCCTTGAAGAACAATTGGGTCAAGGCCGTGACATGTTTTTCAAATGCATTTCTTCAATTACTATGCATTGCAATTGTGTCATTACTTACTGTTAATGCATGTAATTGTTGATCATTGCTTTAAGCAGTTCTATTTCGTAATTTCCATTCAACTGTAAAGCACCTGTTTTGAACCACTTCTCCGACTATCAACAAACAACATGCGCGCGCATCTCTTGTCCATGTGCGCAATGTTAAAAGGATAGTTCTTTCCAGTGGGATGTGCAAATGTGGGGCATATGTGAAAAATGGTATAATAATGGAAAACATAAGTTGTTTTTAATTATACAGGTTCTTTTGTTTAAAAAACGCAGTGTTTAGTAGGGAAAGGTTTAAAAGCCATGCCTTTAAAAGCCATTGACTCAATCCTTTAAAATAATTAAAATGCATGTCCTGTTTGAGCTAGGTTTTAATATTGAAAGGGTATACATCTTAAGTTTTGTAAATCAATATTGGGATTTTTTCAATATGCTAGTAAAATGGGATGTTTGGCGTATAAGAGAGATAGCCGGACCCTCTCATATCAACCACAGAGCTATATTTTAATATCTGTAATAAAAGTCAAATGATGGCATTATATATAGATTATTTAGAGTTTCCTCATTTATGAAAAAGCCCTTATAATAGCCAAGTTTTAGTTCAGAAAAATGCCCACATAACTGGTATGGTAAACTTTGTTTGAATTTTTCTCTAAGACATATAACTATCTTTCTGTCAATTTTACAGTTCCTTATAGTGCCCATAAGGAGGATCTTACCTTAATTGGTTAGAAAAGTGAGAGTTGGAGTGGGCTTTGGAATTTAATCCCTCCAAGTGACACGTTTTCCAGGTCACAAAAAGGAAACATCCTATCCCAACTCATACTATCTTTAGGAGAGGGACACGTAATGCGTGAATAATAATAACTTAAACGGGCCCATATGGGAATAAAAGGGATAACTTAAGAAGAGTTGTAAGGGTGAAGAAGTGATGGGTAAAAAAAATGGGAAGGGGGGGGGGGGGTAGGTGAGAAAATACCTACCGTCAGCGACAATCCAAACCTTACATGGGATGCCCATGTAAACAAGACATCAACTCATACACAGAAACATAAAGATTAAATCCCAATCCATTAAATCCATTAATGTTTGGTGATCGATTGGTTTGCAGAATTATGTCAGAGCAATGTAAATTGCAGTATTGTCTGCAAACAAGCGGACCTGGGAACTTATATTTCGTGGGAGGTTACTTAAACGAGAAACAGCAATTGGGGTCATATACAAAACTGTATTTTTTTTTATTTTCAATGAAGTACTTTGTTAAGTTTGAAATGGAATTTGCACTCTCTCTTTTCTTTTTAAAAGTTAATTAGACTTCATTCATTATTATCACTGTTACTTTTATCATATTATTTTCAAAATTCATTATCAGTAGAAGCATTTTCGTCTTTGTCGTCTAGAATAGAACAAATTATAATAGAATAAATTTTATTTCAAATCTTAAAATTTATTCAATTATTCATGCTTTTCTATTCTGAGACAATGATGATGATGGTTATTTTTAAAATGACATGTTTAAAAATAATGTAAATAAAATCACAACAAAAAAAAACAAACATAAATATCATCCATGGCGTTTAAAAAATTATTCATTTGATTGGAATCATAATTAAAATAACGAAAAAGCAATTTGTGAAATTTTTCATAAGAGGTAACTTCCACATCAGTTTCCAAAAATCACAAGTCTATTGGTAACTCTGTAGATCTATAATTAGGTGTGCATAGTAAATGTACGTTTATTTACATTTGCACTGTCGATTACATTCACCCTGTGCACGTGCTGTGTCCCGTATACATGATTAACAGTTAGAAAAAAACAAAATATCATTTTACTAATATTGAGGACTATAAAAACAAATCAAACTTTTCAAGTATTTTTGCTAAATCTCAAACAAATAAATAAAATCTACACACTATTTGCACTCTAGTCAGACGATACCTTATGCTTTTACAAAAAACCGTTTACTGCTACTTATAAACTGATTGTCACTCTATCATTTGTAGGTCAATGTTCATATGCAAATACCTTATAGTTTCTAAGTTTTGGGAAACGAACATTGTCTGAATGAATTGAACAGTCAACAATATCAATCAGTATACTACACAAAGTTTCTAATAAGTCAATAAAAAAGGACATACGCCTGAAATAGTTAGGAACTATCCTTTTTTGTAGCAATTGTTTCCCTTTGATACTCTTTAAAAATGGCAACACGCATTGGAAGCTCAAGTGAGTATTTAATTTTTATGCATTGCCAAAAGATTAAAATAACACCCAAGTCGTACATTTTAACTCTTACATGTTTATCTGTTTCATGAATCTTTTACTAAAAATCTTATCAAGACTGTAAATTAATCTATTTTATCCTGCACGTGTTTTTATTTACAAATGTTCGTACTCAATATACTTCGTAATCAAGAATAATCATTATATTATTTTGTATTTGCGGTAAAGTGCATGTTAGCATACAGTGTATAATTTCTTCATGAGCTGCACATAGCAGATTATCATCTATCATTTATGATGTTGAACTATTGTATGGGGAAGAAGTAGTCAAAATATATTGACGTGCCAAAGCTTGATTCTGAGATATTTTCGTTCTGGGGCAGAATCTCGCTTTAACAGAGGCGAGATATTGCCCAGACACGAAAATAGCACAATATCTCGTCGCGCAGTACAATTAGTTGGACTAGGGGAAGAAGACACCACCCCTCCCTCAAAATCAGTAAGACAATACACCTTACTTTGGGATATCATGAAGTTGGAGTGTAGAGTGGTCAAGCTTCACAGACTGAACAGACTGCACAGACGTTCAGGCAACCTTTGCTCCACAATCCATATGTACCAGTGTTGCATCTAGGCTGCGCGATTGCGCGATTTGCGCATTTTTTATGAAGATCGCGCATTTTCATTAAGTCAGTGCGCGCCAAGTCGCGCATCTAACTATCTTTTCAACTTAATTCAGTTTATCTTCATCGTATCTTAAAACGCTTTCAGCCATGTTTGTTTTTTCACTCGTGGTTATGACTAAAACACGCACTAAAGTCGCGTGTAGCAGCCGACTAAGTCATCTCGGGTGTGTTTTGTAGTATTCGTCAATATTTTATTTTTTCTACTTCCATTTTGAGCGGACGATAGCTGTCAAAAATGCCTGAATGTAAAATAAATGAATTCTATTCGGTATGTCATATTGTAAGGTAAATGTATGTCCCCCAAATTTTTTTCAAATCCCCCACATTTTTCGATTGAGTGGGGGACAATCCCCCATTATTTTGAAATTCTAGATGCAACACTGTTTACTTGTGTCAAAGTCTTACCACTTTCATTGTCATTGCAGTAAGATAATGGTTAATGACAAATACTTAGTTAAGGGGCGTCAGTGGCCGAGTGGTTAAGGTCGTTGACTTAAAACCACTTGCCCCTAACCGCTGTGGGTTCAAATCGGACAGGGACTTTGGATTCTTTCATGTGAGGAAGCTATCCAGCTAGCTTAGGGAACATCGGTGGTTCTACTCAGGTTCGTGCAGGAGGGCACCTGAGGTCTTCCTCCACCAGTAAAGCTGGAACGTCGCGTTATGACCTATACTGTGTTGATGTGACGTATAACCCAAAACAAACAAACAAACAAATACTTAGTTTACTTGTGTGTTGGCTTTCAGACATATATCTGAAGATAAAAGATAAGACATTAAAGCTCGTCGAGCGCCTGAATCTATTGAGATATGCCTGGAAGTTCAGCAATGTTTACATACCAAATAAAGAGCAAGTCCTAGTTGATATACTCACTGGTTTTCTATTGAACCAGAAGAAGTAAGTGATTTAGACTATTTTATTTTGTGAGCTCACCTGAGCTGGAAAGCTTAAAAGCAAGCTCTGAGCTCAGAAGTGAGCTTTTGTTATCTTATGATTGGGTAATAGATTAGAAGCAAGTTTAGGAGTCTTGTAGTGTGGTCATATTTATTACAAAAATACCTTACAATTTAAAAGTACATGTATTATTTTGGTATTGCCTGTTAAGATTTTGCAATTAATCAGTAACATTTTAATATAACCTATTTAAATTTTGCAATTTAGGTACATTTTGGTATAGCCTGTTGAATATTTTCAAATTTAACAGTAACATTTTGGTAAAATCAGTTAAAAGTGAAACAGTCAGTCAAATAAAGAAGAAATATGTGGCATCTACATATACCTATTACAGTAACAGTCATTATATCTGTTACTGAATTTTCAAACCTTTCAGAGAACGTTTGAATAAAGATGATGTTGACAGGATATGGAAATGTCTGCAGGATGTCTTGCAGACAAAAAAAGCGTCGGAACCAAACAAAATTCTGCTGAGACAGTCTTCTACTCAGGTCAGTATCAAATGCTATATTCATAACAGTGTGAAATATCAAACCTTTAAATGATATTTCACTCTCCTCAACTTTGATGAATATTTTGAATTATTATGCCCCCATTTCGAAGAAAAGGGGGTATATTGCTTTGCACTTGTCGGTCCGTCGGTCTGTCGGTCCGTCGGTCCGTAGACCAAATGGTTTCCGAGTGATAACTAAAGAACCCTTAGGCCTAGGAACTTCAAACTTGGTATGGTGATTGGTCATGACCAGTAGATGACCCCTATTGATTTAGGGGTCAAGGGGTCAAAGGTCAAGGTCACATTGACCTTGTAAGCAAAAACGGTTTCCGATCAATAACTAAAGAACCTTAAGGCCTAGGAACTTCAAACTTGGTATGGTGATTGGTCATGATCAGTAGATGACCCCTATTGATTTTGGGGTCAAGGGGTCAAAGGTCAAGGTCACATTGACCTCTTGGGTAAAAACGGTTTCCGATCAATAACAAAAGAACCCTTAGGCGTAGGGACTTCAAACTTGATATGGTGATTGGTCATGATCAGTAGATGACCCCTATTGATTTTGGGGTCAAGGGGTCAAAGGTCAAGGTCACATTGACCTCTTAGGTAAAAACTGTTTCCGATCAATAACTAAAGAACCCTTAGGCCTAGGAAACTTCAAACTTGGTATGGTGATTGGTCATGACAAGCAGATGACCCCTATTGATTTTGGGGTTAAGGGGTCACAGGGCAAGGTCACATTGACCTTGTAGGTAAAAATGCTTTCCGATCAATAACTTAAGAACCCTTAGGCCTATGAACTTCAAACTTGGTATGGTGATTGGTCATGACCAGCAGATGACCTATTTATTTTGGGGTCAAGGGGTCAAAGGTCAAGGTCACATTGACCTTGTAAGTAAAAACGGTTTCCGATCAATTAACTAAAAACCCTTAAGCCTAGGAACTTCAAACTTTGTATGATGATTGGTCCTGACCAGCAGATGACCCCTTTTGAGTTTTTGGTCAAGGGGTCAAAGGTCAAGGTCACATTGACCTTGTAAGTAAAAACGGTTTCTGATCAATAACTTAAGAACGCTTAGGCCTAGTAACTTCAAACTTGGTATGGTGATTTGTCATGACCAGCAGATTACCCCTATTGATTTTGGGATCAAGGGGTCAAAGGTCAAGGTCACATTGACCTTGTAAGTAAAAACGGTTTCTGATCAAAAACTAAAGAACGCTTCGGCCTAGGAACTTCAAACTTGGCATAGTGATTGGTCATGACCAGCAGATGATCCCTATTGATTTTGGGGTCAAAGGTCAAGGTCACATTGAGACTGTATGTTTAAATGGTTTCCGATCAATAATGAAAGAACCCTTAGGCCTAGGAACTTAAAACTTGGTATGGTGATTGGTCATGACCAGCAGATGACCTATTGATTTTGGGGTCAAGGGGTCAAAGGTCAAGGTCACATTGACCTTGTAGGTAAAAACGGTTTCTGATCAATTAACTAAAAACGCTTAGGCCTAGGAACTTCAAACTTTGTATGATGATTGGTCCTGACCAGCAGATGACCCCTATTGAGTTTTGGGTCAAGGGGTCAAAGGTCAAGGTCATGACCAGTAGATACTTGATAACCCTTATTAATTGTTTGATCACTGGGTCAGAAGTCATGCATAATAACCTTATCACATGACTAATTGGCTGCTGATAGGGGGCATACATGTTTTACAAACATATCTTGTTTAACTTTCCTCAACTTTGGTATTTACATAAAACCAATTCGTATTTATTTAATGTACTAGTATTTTGATCATTTTAAAATTCCCAATTTAGTTAATTTTCTATTCAATTTACCCAATTTCCACAAGTTTTGATTTTCAGCGCCATATGACCTAAATTGTGCTCATGGGCTGTAAAACCAAACAGACGGAAAAAAACCCACAAGACTTAGTGTTCATGGTACTCCCTGGAAAATAATAAAAAAAAAAGGTCTGTCTCCCTATGATAAAGAATTTTATCATTTACTTATGTATATTTATTTTGTTTTACAGATGTTAATTGACTCGCTGTTGGCTGCCAATGAAAACTCTGGATACATCTTACCTTTGATTGGCTGTTTTGATGCCATCATGAAATCAGATTCTCTGTCAGCTGTGTTTACACATAAGTTAGAAACAATGGTAAATTATTTCATTATTAAGAAGTATACATAAAATTTGATAACAAAAAAAGCAATGAATTAAAAAGGTGTTGTATATCTGTTGCAATAAAAGGTCATCAACTTTCTGTCCTTATGCTACTGAAATTTGTGTAATGAACATGACCTGCTTGAAATTTAAAATAATCTTTAGAAGTTTTATAAACAAGAGATTCAAAAACTGTGAAGCCATCATTATAGAGTCTGGCCAGGCTCTACATATTTGGAATAGTTTTGTAATTGTCATTACAAGCTCTTGAAGAATTCAAAAGATCTCTTCATTTCGTAACATACAAAGTATAATAAATCTTTACTAAATACATGTATATTTACAATATAAAATGCCCTATCATTTCAGGTGCTTATACTGGAAGGTTTTTGTCGAGTGTTAACTTTGACTACATGTAAACATAAAGCGTCACTGTCATCAGCTATACATCATACTGTAGATAGGTTTAATGAAACCTTGAAAACAGCACCAGGTCAAAACCAGGTATGTAAAGTAGTGGGTTAAAAAACCAATAATCTACATATGGTTGTAATTGACTTATCTGATCTAGTGTATATGAAGTAATGGGTTTGAAATAGTAGAATTTCACTGCTCAAATGTGCCTTTGCTGTATCCAAAACTTCATTGTAATTCAGAGTGATATTGAAAAAAGACAGTTCTATTCATTTGATGATGTGCATTACATTTACTGATATTTTCCAAAATTATAACATGTGACCAAAGGTAAATAAATTCGAATTGCATTAAATTAACACATAACCTGCTGAATTTGTAGGATGGGTTTGACCTGCTTTGATTTTGGAACAGTCCATTTCAGTATCAAATTACAAAAACTGAGCTACCAATAGTATAGACCCTGGTCAGTTTACAGGGATGTGCAGGTTGACTAGGCTCTATACTGGTGACAAACGCTAAGCAGTTTTAGTTCCACCAGATTAGAGGTTTATGATTTAGTTGAACATTCAACATTGTTGATTCAATGATATGACAATTTTTCTGAATACTAAGCGAAAAAAAATCTAGATTTGCATACATTTATAAATATACTCATGTAAGTTTTCTTTTACTTTTTCAGATTTTGACTAAGTTATGTGACCATGTGTTACCAAAGTTTTTAGGTCTTTGGTCCAGTAAACCACCAGATAGTGTAAAGAAAATATCAACAGCCATTCTTGAAGTTCTCAGTCATAGGTATGTTTCCACTATCTACATAGTTTATACGAATTTAATTTAGTTTGATCGTGTTGGAAGCTATACCTTTATAGAAACACTCTAGTATATGTTCCTGGAACCAGTCAGAAGCAATGAGTGAAAAGTTTCTTGCTTACAGAAACAACAGCTTATCCCTGATGAGATTCGAACCCACATGGCAAATACTAGTCCCACACTTAAGCCATTTAGCCACTTTCTACTTGTACATTCATGATTGTATCTAGTGCATGTATGATAAACAACAAAAACAAAATTTTAGCTCATGCCACACCGAAAATAAGTATAGTTAATAAAACATTTGTTTGCTGATTATGAAGACTGTAGCTTATTTTGAATTTGTAATTTAGTGACACTCTAAATTTTAGGTACAAAAATATTATCTAGCAAACATGTTTTCTTATTTCAGGGATCATCATCAGAATTATGATGTTTATTTGAAAGCCAAACATAGCACTGCAGGTGGACATATACATAAAAAAGCTAAACCTGTGGAACATCTGTTTTCTACTCTGGCAAAACTTTTACAGGTTTTTACATGATAGTATTCACTTACATATTAATCCTTATAAACCCTTAGATTTGTGTAATCTGTAATGAGGAGATTTTGCCGCTACAACTGTTGAAATATACACAAATTGATACACAATGCTAAAACACAAATATTTGATTCATTTTGTTTTCTTAAAATTATACTCATGTTTGTGAAGTACTTTGCAAGAAATTATTGGTTGCGGATATGTTTTAAGAAAAGAAAGGGTCAGTTTGCAGTAGAATTGTAAGAAATATATTTTGGATTAATGACTTGAGATTTTGACTTACTCTGTTACACATTCTAACTTTTGCTGAACTCAGCTTCCAATACAAGGACAGTTGGACATGCATAGACCATAATATTACATATAAATCTTGTCACTAAAGAAGAGTATCATTTTAATTTCCTTTTTGATAAATCATACTACAGAATCACCTTTAAGAGAGGTCACTTGTTACATTGTGCATTTAAAAATTGTTTCCATTTTCTAAGATTGAATGTAACTAACAATGATTTGCTTCTATATTCTAAAATTTACTTCATCTTTTGTAGACAAATGAAGAAAGTTGCAGTCTATACTTACCAGTTGTGTTTGAGAATTATATAAAACAAAATTGGTATGTAATTTTTTACATTTTGTACTATACAAAATTGCGGCATAGCTGGGTAGTTCCCATAGTGTAGTAATCTAAAGATACTAGTAGCTGGCAATTTGGGTTCAAACCCCATCAGGGCAAGCTGTTGTGTCCTTGAGCTTGAAAGTTTACCCTTCTTGCTTAGTACTTTCTGTTTCCTGGAAACAATTTGATAATGTTTCCATGATAATATAGCTTTCAACATAATCAACAAAAAACAATTCTTTGTAAACTGACATAAAAAGTTTGTCAACTCAAAGTGTTGAATCGAAAATTGTGATTAGAACTAACGTGTGGCAAAATCAATAGCCTTCGATCTGAAGGTAACACTGTTCTAAAAATAGATTTTACCTAATCACCACTACATCACCTGTACTGACTTTCGGACAAGGGATTAGGGAGTACACATTATACATGATGTTAATCAGCGTATATTTACTTTGTTTACATGCAATATTTTAAGAAATTGTAGAATGCAAACAAGTTGGAAATGGAATTTAGTGTGAAAAGAAAAGGGACAACTACACACTGTACTTTTTTAAAGTTAAATTTAAACATATGTCACAATCTGCTCTGGCGATATTTGTCAATAAAACGGTTTTTGTCATAAACAATTTTTCATTCAGGCAGAAAAAAAGTTTGACTCTTTTGATTGATGAGGCAAAGTTTAAAAAATGCACCAGTAATTGGCGATGATTTTAACAACAAATATTTTGTGTGAGACATAAAATAAAAACAAATGTATTTTATTGTCTATACGTAAACAGTGTATGTAAAAATCACGGACCTCAATTGTCAATTCAGTTTAAATATACATGCAAGCATGCATGTACGTATTCATTATTTCTGATAAAATAAATACTAGAATCGGCATTTTTTATTAGGTAAAATAGGAAAAATGCAGAGTTTTGCTTATTCTAAAATTATTAAAGAATTAAGATATTAATCATTAATCTAATACTCGTAGCACTTTGGTGGATAGATTCATGACTTCTCCAATCTGCGTATTTTACATAGAAACAAAATTTTGTATGGTATATCTGGGACAGAAAGATACTTTTTCATTTTTAGTCCTCATACCATATCATATCACCATTTCTAATTTTGATAAACAGTGAAACAAAAACAAATTGCCAAGCGCCGGCATTTTTCTCAAATTGACATGCAGGGAAAGTATTGCCCCGAAACTTATTTCTTTTTCACCATATCATCTTTATTTTCCTGATGGTTTTAAACCATCTCAATCATGCTAAAACGCAAGTTTAACTCCAGGAACATCATTTCCATTGAGAGAAATGTGAATAAAAGTATTCGTAACCATTACATGTTGTATAATCTACATGTAGATTAACCAGTTTCCTTGTCCGAAAGTTATCGATATGTGGCTATTTTTAGAACAGGTCTCTTATCAGTGACGTATACGATGCTTATCTCAGATCGTTCCCTATTGTTGGTATTGCCCAGGTTGTCCTACAGCCTGTACCGACAAGTGAATTTTTTCCAGAATCTATTTTTAGAATATCATACAGACACTGATACAGACATACAGTATAGAAATGTTTAGGTAAAATGGACAAGTAAAATTTTGTCAGCCCTGTCTAGTAGAGAAAAGTGTATGTTTTGAATAAGAAATTACAAAGGAAAAAAACAACATACAAGTATTCTTATGCTGACAGCTGATCAATGTCTGTTATATGAAAGAAGCAACTGCACATGTACATTTCCATCACCTTGTGTACAGATCTGTGAAAAACTATTTTTCTTTTCCTCTAACAGGGATTTAGTTCTCTAGAAATTTTGTTAAAGTTTGTTTAGCTCAGTTGGGTATTAGATTCATGATGTTAAGTCTCTCTTGTACAGCATATTGTTTCTTGTGTGATAACTTGATTTAGGGAATTTGCCTAAAACACTGTTTCCGCTGCTGATTTTTGACTTTGAAGAACGAGTTAATTCTTGTAACAATTCAACATATCGCATTGAATGTGAAAGTCTGAAGTTTCTTGCTTTAATTCTTGGAACTGGATGTGAAATAGGGTACTGCTGTCTGGTTTATGACTTTGTTTTGTTATAATTTGTTGTTTTGTTTTACAATCCTGATGACACTGAAACAAACAAGTAAATTATAAAATATCTATTTTATTGAATGTTTCAGTCATAAGGGTATTCAACTGACTGTTCACTACCTGATGGTAGAATTCTGCTCTATGATTGGTCTACGTAGTGACAACAATGACCTTTCTGGACCAATCAAATCATCTGTAATATTTAGAGCTCTACATGAGCTGTTGAAGATTATTCAAGGTAGAGAACTCTATGAACAGTTCCTGGATGAGAAGAATGAGCTTGTACAACTGAAGTTTTACAAACATGTTGTACATGTTCTCACTGACTATAAACAGTCACTAGATGATGAAACAGATGAGTGAGTATAATTTCACTTCCTTGCTTTCTAGTATGGAAAGTCCAGTATTTTAATCAGAGAATTCATCATCTTAGTGTAATAACGTAATAAGTGATTCTAAATTTAATAGCAGTTTATCAGTTATTGCACTAAGGTGACTTCTGAGGTAGATAATATCTATGTCTCTGTTTTATTGTTTGCTTTTAAGATAGTTAGGGATGCTCCAATTTTCTTAAATTAACTTGACAGTCTAGTGTTTATTTTATATGGGTATTTTTATATAATCTATAATACCTCTAGATTCATGTTAGTTTTTTTGTGAAAATGAAATGATTTTTGTCCAACCTTAATCATTTATCCACAGGAATGAACATTGAGGAGTCAACAGAGTCACTGTTAAGACTGCACAGGAATTTATTGATATGCTGACACTCAAACTGTTAAAGATATCGCTATTTGAAGAGTCTTCTGATTGTTATTTCAGATTATTCTTTGACTAGTACTTAACTTCTACATTTCTTATTTCAGGGTGTTCTCAGACTGGTACTCAACTATGACGATATTCATAGAAATGAATCATTATATTGTTGAACTAAAACTTGTTGAGATCTTTTCTATTGGCTGGATTAATGCAAAGGTAAGTTGTGTTTTGTCATTAGTGTATTAATTTGATGTTTATATGTCAAAGTTATAACAGCAAAGAGTCTGGTGTGATTGGAAGGACATGCAGCATGAACTGGCTTTATATTTGTGCCATAGTTATCATTTTCAGGTCCTTGAAGCAAGTGTTAGTATTTATCCTTTTATTAAGTGTATACTGAAAAATTTCTTCTTGATTACAATTGACATTTACTGCAAAATCATTATTCATGGGGAAAATAATTATTGTGGTTTTCGTGGATAGGTCAATCCATGAATTTAAGATCCACAAAATTTCATTTCTTCTGTCGTAAGATTATTATACATCACTTTATTTACATTTTACCTTTTGGAAAAATAAACAATTTAAGAAACCATGAAAATGTTCTTTGTGACAAAACCACTAAATTTCATGCCCATGAAGTTAAGTGAATTGACATTATTTTATTATTTAAGGTTAAAGAGGAGGATATAGAAGCTCTAGACAACATGTTGTGTGAGTTAATGACAACATACTCTAAATTACGACAAGTTCCTAAACTGATACTGAAACTGTTGGGAACTCTTTGTGTGTGTGATGATAGTAACACTCTACAACTAACACCGAGATTTCAAACATGGTATGCTATATTGGTTTCAGTTGAAATATGTCATAAGAAATGTTTATATTCCCATGGGAGAAATGTTTATATTCCCATGGGAGAAATGTTTATATTCCCATGGGAGAAATGTTTATATTCCCATGGGAGAAATGTTTATATTCCCATAAATGTTTATATTCCCATGGGAGAAATGTTTTATATTCCCATGGGAGAAATGTTTATATTCCCATTGGATAAATGTTTATATTCCCATTGGATAAATGTTTATATTCCCATGGAAGAAATATTTGTATTCCCATTGGAGAAATGTTTTATATTCCCATGGGAGAAATGTTTATATTCCCATTGGATAAATGTTTATATTCCCATTGGATAAATGTTTATATTCCCATGGGAGAAATATTTGTATTCCCATTGGAGAAATGTTTTATATTCCCATGGGAGAAATGTTTATATTCCCATTGGATAAATGTTTATATTCCCATTGGATAATTGTTTATATTCCCATGGGAAAAATGTTTATATTCCCATGGGGGTAATGTTCATATTCTAACGGGAACTCAAAATTGATGTCAATACATTAGAAAGTTAATGCTGGAAAATTGTTTCTGATTTCAATTTAGTTTTTAAGAGATTGATGGTCCCATAGGGATGGATGATTTTATCTGTAAGAGATGGGTAATTTTACGTTCAGGGATGGGTGGTTTAAGCCCTAGTGAATGAAAAGGGTTTAGCCCCTAATGTGGTGGATTAAGTTCAAAGAATTGGGTAATTAAACCTTATATAGGTGGGTGGTTTTGCTCTACAGCAATTATTAGGATCAATTTAACCATCTGTCAAGTTTAACTGAAACCTAACATCCCTCTAGAGCACACATCACCCATCGTTGTAGGACTTATCATTTCATCCTTGTATAGCTGTAAACCACCCACCCCTATGTAGCTGAAATTAGTCTAGTTTATCAATTACTGTAGTTTATCAATGAAGAGGTTTAACCGCTTATCCGGTTAGGCTTAAACAACCCATCCATGTTGAAAAAGTTTTGCCAGCTTGACTGTTAAATACTCTTTACATTAAATGTAATTACAAATAAATGTTGCTGATACTCTATGTAGCTATGGTGAAGTTATACAGAATCTACCACAAGGAACTATGTTAGATGTATGGAAGAAGTTTGCAGCATCTCTTAAAGGTCTTTTTGTCAGTGATGAAACTAAACATGACACAGGTATATATAATTTTCTTCTGAGATGATGCCAAAAGAATTATTATAGCTATGCTAGATTTTGGTGTGTTTTTGTGATAGAAGGAAAAAGAGTCTGTGGCCAAGTGGTTAAGGTTGTTTACTTCAATCTATTTGCCTCTCACCACTGTAGGTTCAAGCTGCTCAAGCATCTTGAATTCTTTCATTGGACAAAACTATCCAGCTAGCTTACAGAACATTATTGGTTCTACTCTTGTGCCCGTTTGTGGCTTAAAAAGGTCACAATAAACGTTGAAAGTCGCCATATGACCTCTACTGTGCTGGACGTAAAGCCCAATAATAATAAAAAGAAAAACACCTTAGTGGTCATTTTAAACATTATGGCAGCAACTAACTGGTCTTGGGTGAATAAAAGAGAAGAAAGTAATATACTCTGGGAAATATATAGTCAATTCATCTCAACTTAATGTATTATAGTTACTTATTAAGATGGTGTGTATGGTAAGAAATTTGTCAGGTTTATAGTTTAACTATTAAGTACAGTGTCTTTCAACATATTTTCAGGACATTTTCAAGGAATCTGCCTTCTGTTCCATCATTTCTTACTGAATGTCAAGGTTGCAGACTACACTGTCACTGAACTGACCTTGAAATCTGTTCAAGATCTACTGGTTGTCATGGAAACAGAAATATTAGCTCCACTATTGAAGGAAACCTTAGAAAACAAAGATGTAAGCGTGTTATTGTTGTAATAAATTAAAATCTATGAAATAATTGTATAATGGTTTTGATTTACAACTTGCATGTATTTGTAAAATGAGGGAACATAATCAAAACCTTGGTCTTGCAGTCATTTTTTGAATGTGCAAAATGTTATTTAATATCTATTCAATTTGTAGTTTTTAAACTTAAGATATAAATATAAGTCTTTGGCGTAAATATTGTGTTACTCTTTCTTATAATTTTTCAGATGTCTAAGTTAAAGCATACATTATTCTTGAGTCAAGCTTGGGGTGAAGTTGTGGCCATGTTAGCTCTGTATAAAAAATTCAGAGCCAGCGAATTCCAAACCAAGGTGTTAGTTTCACATGAAGGTGATCTTTCCTATGTACATGGGTATCTGGAGACAAAACAATGGATGAAGTTGTACAAGATTGTCACAGAGCATGCTGATCAAAGTTTAATATATGTTTGGGTAAGTGGTAATGGTCATTGCTAAATTTGTACATTTTTTTCCATTTAATTGAATTTTAATTTCGAACTGTCAATTGTTATGTCCCCCACTTAGGGACGCATTTCCATATCAATTTATGTGGTTTCACTGTTAAAAGGATAGATTTAAAAACACAGCATTACAGGCTGCACTATATGACTTGGCCGGATTGCACAGATATGAAGACTTAACAATAAGGGTTTTGATTACATTTAATTGGTTTAGAATATTTGTTAAACTAAATGTAGTAAATATCAATTTAAAAAGAATTTCATGAATTTTACCAGCTTTCCAGACTTTTATATGCAGCTTTTCTATTGGTTAATTCAATATTTTATACATGTATGATATGCATATCAACCAATTAATTGCTCATGAAAAAAACAGTGTCTACCTGTGTGTCAAATTGTGCTGAAGTGTTGTAATAATGTGGATATTGATTACAGGAAACATTGATGATGCAGAAAGTTAGGACTGTGTTAGTATTTAGGGGTGTCACTGATTGGTCCATGATGTCTGATACCATGACAACGTTTATAAACAATTTTGAAGATGCTGACAAGAAAGAAGATAATGCATCTTGGACTGGCAGGGTAGGATTATATATATATATATATTATATATTGTTGATAAAATCCTGCATAAAATTTCTAATGAAGATCATTGCATTGCATACACACTCAAGGGTGAAATTGTGGAAGATTGTTGACTCCTGTGATAGACTTAAGCTTATGTAATAATTTTGACACTAAAGTGCTGAATGTAATGAATATGTAGACTTTGCTGGTTGTTTAATTGTCATTCCACTTTTTCCCAATATGACTAAATATTATGTTAGAATTTTCCCGAAATGAAAGGCTAAGGCATTGAGTTTTGTAAATAGCTTACCAGCAAAGTCAAGGTTTTGAACTGTTCTTCTTGAAATCTATTTGCATTATTAATAATGAAATACTGCTAAATTTAAAGGGATAGGTGACTTAATGGTTATGGTGTTCATAGGTTCTAGACTCATGTTTCTTCATTTTGCCAGTGCTAGTAAGTTCCAGAAAGCTGACTCTAAAGTTATTAATATCAGTAAGAAGAACTTGTTTCACTCTCAAGCTTAAATAAATTCAATAGGTTTAAGCTGAATACTATTAAGCCATTAATTTTGTGATTATTCTAATATAAACTCAACAGTTTTATCCAAGCTTGTATAGAAAAAAATAAATTATTGTATGATTTATGTTTGTATGATGAACATATTTTAATTAACACTAGTTGGAAGATGTGACAGAGACCAGTTTACTAACAGCAAGATGGCGTCTGCTGACATCCAACATGGCCGCCATTTATGCAGTGTTGTCTGATGAACAGATAAAAACAGTTGCAGATTTCATTGTTAAATGTATGGTCACATTTGAACCACAACAAATCAAGTAAGAATTTTATAACAAAAAATCTAAGTTAGTTCTTGTGGTATTTCAGGGCTAGTGTAATTTTTTGAGGGAATAAAGGTATAATATATTTAACATTTATTCAAACTTTAAGGTGCATTTACTGTTATTTATAACTTTTGATAAAGTAACAAAAATCTCCAAATAATCTTTTTCAGGTAGTTGCTAAAAACAACCATTATGACAAATGTACAACATAGATTTTTCTTGATTAATTAAAGAACAAAAATGACTCTTTTTAGCTCGACTATACGAAGTATATGGAGAGCTGTCCTACTCGCCCCGGCGTCCGCGTCCGCGTCCGCGTCCAGATTTTAGATTAAAGTTTTGGTGCAGTAAAATATTTTTCACTATAACTTTGTCATTTCTTAAGGTATCAACTTCAAACTTCAAATATATGTTCCTTATCATCAACCACATCTTATGTGACAAGGTTCATAACTCTAGCACCAATATTTTCAGATTTATCTCCCCTTGAACTTAGAATTTTCCTTAAAAAATATTATTTTTTACTGATACTTCTTTATTTCTTAAGGGATCAACCTCATACTTCAAATATATGTACCTTATCATCATTCCCATCTTATGTGACAAGGTTCATAACTCCAGCACCAATATTTTCAGATTTATCTCCCCTTGAACTTAGAATTTTCATCAAAAAATACTATTTCTTACTGTTTCTTCTTTATTTCTTAAGGGATCAACCTCATACTTCAAATATATTTACGTTATCATCATCCCCATCTTATATGACAAGGTTCATAACTCTAGCACCAATATTTTCAGATTTATCTCCCTTTGAACTTAGAATTTTCCATACAAAATATTATTTTTTACTGTAACTTATTTATTTCTAAAGGGATCAACTTCATACTTCAAATATATTTACGTTATTATCATCCACATCTTATGTGACAAGGTTCATAACTCTAGCACCAATATTGCAAGAATTATCTCCCCATAAACTTAGATTTATTTTCTAGAAAAATGTTATTTTTATTTTAACTTTTTTATTTTAAAAGGTATCTACCTCAAACTTCAAATACTTATTCCTTATCATCAATTACATTTTATGTGACAATGTTCATAACTCTTGAAGCAATATTTACAGATTTATCTCTCTTTGAACTTAGGATTTTCTTTAAGAAATATAATAACTTCTTTATTTTTTAAGGTATCTACTTCAAACTTCAAATATATATTTCTTATCATTACACAAATGTTGTGTTGCAAGGTCCATAACTCTAGCATGACTATTTCTAGAATTATTCCCCTTGATCTTGGAATTTATGTTAACAAATGTTATTTTTTTACTATAACTTAATACATAATTATACATAATTGATTTTTCTTTCATAGTTTTGTCCTCCTTACTGCGTCCAGTATTTTATTAGTCGAGCTTCGCTGTCTCCTGTGACAGCTCTTGTTTAGAGAACTACTCTTTTTTTAGAGAACTATCTGTAACGAAAGCTACTTTTTCCACTTCCCAGGTATTTTCTCTTCAGACAGGTTTGATTGTATTACTTAAGTGTGCAGACATAAACACTGGACAGAAATTTCAAGTTGATAAAAAGAAAAATTAAACCTTCTCATTTTACATGGCTTTAACTATGTAACTTATTTATTAAAAATAAAAATGATTATTTCAGGAAAGGTTTGAATCTGCGAGATATAAGTATGAAGTTTTTGGAGTCAACTGTACTGCGGGAATCTGGTCGTCTGCTATCTTGTTTGGGAACCTCTGTTTGGAGACATTGTGGAGTGCTCTTCAATGGCAGAAACATTAAAAGGTATTTTCTGAACTTTTTAAAGGACTTTTGTTCAAAGATTAATTAAGCCATGCCAACATAGTGCGTTTGCGACCAGCATGGATCCAGACCAGTCTGCCCTGCTGCGCAGTCTGATCAGGATCCATGCTGTTCTCTTACAAACCCTATAACAAGTAGAGAAACTGATAGCGAACAGCATGGATCCTGATCAGACTCCATGGAAGCGCAGTCTGGTCTGGATCCATGCTGGTCACAAACACACTATATTGATTTTGTCATGGCACGGCTCAATTGATGTATATTTTAGGTTAAGATAATGTAGTTATCATCAAGTTATTACCAGAAGTTAAAGTAGATTATGTATGATGAGGTCAGAAGTGATTTGTTATATTTCTTTCTATTTTATTACCATTGAAACATTTCACTTAGATATTTCAGTATTTTAATTAAAAAGCATGAAAAATAGCTTAAAGTTTTAGTTAGAAATTTAACAAATCTGCTGAACTTTTGTTTGAACAATAATGTTTTAAAATATTTTTAAATACAAAATAAATTTTTCAAAAAGTGTGTTTGGTGACTTTTTATCTCTAGTCCAAAGAAGAAGAAACAGGACACCATGACAACCAATGTTTCAATATTGATGGGTATTTTAGGAGATTCTGACATATCCTGGCCCCAACAAATAGATGGGTAGGTGTTTTATTAGACACATCTGTTGATCTTATATTATGTAGTAAAGATTAATTTCATCTTTTACTTTTGCCTGTGATGGAAGTCATTTTAACTACCCGTATACTATGTCTAAATGTCTGAATTAAAATTTGATTACAGACTTGACAGGTTACGCATTCCATATTTATTTAATTTAGTAACAATTTGTACATGTAACATAAATAGTACATTTAATAGAAAACAGAAATCAAATAATACCGAAAATGAAAACAGTTTAAAGCAAATGGGTTGAGCCACAAATTTTACCAACTTTAATGAAGGCTGTTCCATATTTATAACAGAAAATCACTACATGGTGTTGAAAATGTACGAGTTTCTAAGAGAAATTTAGCATAATCTTCATTTCTGTAACAATACAATTGTTGCATGTCAATTCATTTTGTATGAACTACTTTACTTATGTACTTCTTGATTTTATTTGCAGTGGGAGTGTGGAGAAAATGAAAGAGGCATCGGAAGTCCTTGCTGTGATATCTAATAGTACAGAGTCTATCCATGTGGCTGACCCCTCTCAATTGCAGGCTTGTATTAAGGTATATTTCATCTTTTTAAACAACAAAAATTACAATGTAGAATTTATCTGTGGGCAAGTGTTTTTCTGTGACAATTTAACTGACCACTTTAAGTTTAGTTCAATTTGACTTACATGTATATTTATTTTTAATGAAAATCTCAACAATGGTATTTTACTGCCTATTATTTTCTTTAAATAAATTTTACAGAACAACAATGTTATATATTTTCATTTATTTTCATTCCAGATTATTCATTGTCTTCCATTGGAACATCTGTGGTCATGTGATCAGATCAGGTGCTTGACTGGTTTACTGGCTGTGAAATGTTTGACTGAGAAATTGGAAAACCAGTCTGAGGTACTGTAGTAGAATGTTAATACATTACTGATTTGACATAGAGATAAAATAGGCTATATTAGTAAATTTTGTTTGATATCAAGTATGTATTTCTTGATTACTTCATGAATTATATCTAGATAGTTTTCATAAAGTTTTGACTGATCTAAATAAAAGCCAGAAGTATTTTGACTGTAGAAATAACTCACATCTTCTTTAGTAATGTAATCATTTTACTTTTTTCCATCAATTTAATTGCTCTTTGCTCGGATGTAATAATTAATCAAAGTTTCATGCTTTAAGTTGTCCTGTCTTTATGTAAATTTTAAGGCTTTTTGCTGTTGAAAAAGGTTGTAATATCTTGTGGTACATGTATCAAAAACATTAATTACAGAATGAGAGTTTGAAGAGCCTGTCATCAGACTGTGTAGAAATGTGTACATTTATTCTGGAATCTTGTGGACTGGTTCCAGTATTTGATGTGATAAATGCTGAGTCATTTCTTGACTGGTTACACAATCTTCTACACTCTACAACTATTGTAAGTAAACATTTGTATAAATATTCATAGTGACATTCTTTTGTAAAATAGTTTGTGTTTGAATAAAAATTAGGTATAAATGCTTTCACTATGTTATGAAGAAATATGTTTGATTTATTGTCATTTACCATATACTTTAAATTTGTAAAAAAGAGGTAAGATACAACTTATGCTCTGTGAACATTTTCGGGAATTATTATGGTATGACTTTGTCCATTTATCAGTACATCAACATTTTAGCTTATAACTAGAGGTCAGATTTTGAACATGAGTCTTATTGTAATACTGTATGCTGTAACATCGCTTTTCATTGGATGATTGTGACATTTTTAGCTCACCTGTCACAAAGTGACAGGGTGAGCTTTTGTGATCGCTTTTCGTCCGGCGTCCGTCCGTCCGTCCGTCTGTCGTCCATCGTCCGTCCGTAAACTTTTACTTTAAATGACATCTCCTCATAAACCACTAAGCCAATTTCATCCAAACTTCACAGGAATGTTCCTTTGGTGGTCACCTTTAAAAATTGTTCAAAGAATTTAATTCCATGCAGAACTCTGGTTGCCATGGCAACCAAAAGAAAAAACTTTAAATATCTTCTTTTAAAAAACCATAAGAGCTAGAGCTTAGATATTTGGCATGAAACATCTTCTAGTGAGTGTCTACCAAGTTTGTTCAAATAAAAGCCCTGGGGTCAAAATTGGCCCCGCCCCGGGGGGTCATTGATTTTCCCTATATGCATATAGTAAAAACTTACAAAATCTTCTTTTAAAGAACCCAAAGAGCTAGAGCTAAGATATTTAGCATGAAACATCTTCTAATGGATGTCTACCAAGTTTGTCCAAATAAAAGCCCTGGGGTCAAAATTGGCCCCGCCCCGGGGAGTCATTGATTTTCCCTAAATGCATATAGTAAAAACTTAAAAAATCTTCTTTTAAAGAACCAAAAGAGTTAGAGCTAAGATATTTAGCACGAAACATGTTCTAAAAAGTGTCTACCAAGTTTGTTCAAATAACAGCCCTTGGGTCAAAATTGGACCCGCCCCAGGGGGTCATTGATTTTCCCTAAATGCGTATAGTAAAAACTTAAAAATCTTCTTTTCAAGAACTCAAAGAGCTATGGCTAAGATATTTAGCATCAAACATGTTCTAATAGGTGTCTACCAAGTTTGTTCAAATAAAAGCCCTGGGGTCAAAATTGGCACCGCCCCGGGGGTCATTGATTTTCCTTATATGTGTATAGCAAAAACTTAAAAAATCTTCCTTGAAAAAACCCAAATAGCTAGAGTTAAGATATTAAGCATGAAACATCTTTTAGTGAGTGTCTACAAAGTTTGTTCAAATAAAAGCCCTGGGGTCAAAATTGGCCCCGCCCCGGGGGGTCATTGATTTTCCCTATATGCATATAGTAAAAACTTAAAAAATCTTCTTTTAAAGAACCCAAAGAGCTAGAGCTAAGATATTTAGCATGAAACATGTTCTAATGGGTGTCTACCAAGTTTGTTCAAATAAAAGACCTGGGGTCAAAATTGGCCCCGCCCCGGGGGTCATTGATTTTCCCTATATGCATATAGTAAAAACTTAAAAAATCTTCTTTTAAAGAACCAAAAGAGTTAAAGCTAAGATATTTAGCATGAAACATGTTCTAATAAGTGTCTACCAAGTTTGTTCAAATTAAAGCCCTTGGGTCAAAATTGGCCCCGCCCCGGGGGGTCATTGATTTTCCCTAAATGCATATAGTAAAAACTTAAAAATCTTCTTTTCAAGAACTCAAAGAGCTATGGCTAAGATATTTAGCATCAAACATGTTCTAATAGGTGTCTACCAAGTTTGTTCAAATAAAAGCCCTGGGGTCAAAATTGGCACCGCCCCGGGGGTCATTGATTTTCTTTATATGTGTATAGCAAAAACTTAAAATCTTCTTTGAAAAAACCCATATAGCTAGAGTTAAGATATTAAGCATGAAACATCTTTTAGTGAGTGTCTACAAAGTTTGTTCAAATAAAAGACCTGGGGTCAAAATTGGCCCTGCCCCGGGGGTCATTGATTTTCTTTATATGTGTATAGCAAAATGAAAAAACCCAAAAGCTAGAGTTTAGATATTAAGCATGAAACATCTTCTAGTAAGTGTATACAAAATTTGTTCAAATAAAAGCCCTGGGGTCAAAACTGGCGTGGCCCCAGGGGTGTCATTGTTTTTAACTATATGTGTATAGTAAAAACTTAAAAAAAATCTTCTTTTAAAAAGCCCAATGAGCTAGAGCTTAGATGTTTAGCATGAAACATCTTCTTATGGGTGTCTACCAAGTTTGTGCAAATAAAAGCCCTTGGGTTAAATTGGCCCTGCAAAGTTGGGGGGGATGGTGGTTTGGGGGTGCCCTATATACAGGTGAGCGACCTCAGGGCCATCATGGCCCTCTTATTATACACATGGCTGCTGTCATATCAAGAAGAAACTTAATCTATTTTTTGCTAAAAGAAGAAGTTTATTAACAAGTTATATGGTTTTAAATAAATGGTTGTTTGCAATTTTACCCTCCCCTAGTGGCTGAGGCTATATATGCAGACAACTGTTTATATAGGGGCATAAAATCTGCCAAAAATCATATCTAATACATTTCTGATAATTTAAATTCCCTTACAAAAAATCTACATGTGATATGTAATGCATCTGTTTCATGTCACTCAGGTTTTCTGATGAATTGCCTCTCTAAATATAAGGTTAAATATTTTATATCTAAAGAAGTACATATATTCCACTTGCTGGCTTCTAAAAAGGTGATTGTTGTATGAAATGACACATTCATATTTGAAAAAATGGTATAGTCATGCACATTGATGCATTGATAACAAAAATATTTGCCAAGAAAAAGCTTCAAGATTTTCATGGCATACTGTGTGCATGTGACTTAGACTTGAACAATTTCAATATTGACGATGATTCCATTATTTTGCAGGGTACCCCAGAGTATTACAAATGTTTGGTGCTAGCAGAAGTTACCTGTCAAGCTATTGTTAAGGATCATACTTCTGTAGATAAACTATCACCTATTGTTGATAAGGTAACATTGTTATATTTGTATATGTACATTTAGTTAAAATATTCAACTTGTTAGCAATAAGTCATTGACAAGTTCTCAACTTTATGGACAAAGTACTAGCCAATGCCGTTTAACTAATAGAGGGTCCTTTGTTATATCTCAAGCAAATAAATGCAGAGAGTGCAATACTGGAATCACTTCGTCTTATCAGTCTATCTCCTCTACAAAATCACTTATCCCTTGAAGGCTTTCATTTAAACTTGTCTCAAATGTTCAGCCTCAACAAGATAATGTGCTGAACTCATGTTGCATATGTGTCACAAATGAAGGTCAAATATCAATTTCTCATCTGCTCCTTAAATTTAATACCCCATGAAGTATTTTTTTTAACCTTAGCTTAAATGTTCATCTCAAACGTGATGTGCAGAACCCGTGCAATTTAAAGACAGAAGTTAATATTGTCATCTTTATTAGGGTTTATTATCCTTAAAGGTTCAGCTTCAATTAAATTACTGTACTTAATTAACTGCTCATTAACTTGTATTATATGTCTTCTAGTTGTGTAAAGAGAATAAGAAGAGCCAGGGGTCAGAGAGTTTGACCTTGACCTATTTCCTGCTGCAGGAAATTTGTAAGGTAAGGGGTGATATTATAGTTTGCAATGTTTAAAAATGTGATTATGCTGATATTTTACTCTAAGTTATATCAACACTTTTCTTTACTATTTTTTGTAGAAAAATGTTTTGTAATGACTAGATTTGGACATAAATTTGATGTTTTGTTTGTTTGTAATTTAACGATAACAATATTGGTCAAACAGAATTTTGTACTTGAAGCATAGAAATGATACATGTCTCATCAATTATTTCATTGTTTTTTGTTTTTATTGATTCATATAAATAAGTTATTAGAATTGATAAAGGAAGTTTGAATTTTAATTAAGTGCCAATATGTGACAGAAATAAAGAATGGGGAGCTACATGTATGTCATCTAGTTTTGCTGGATAGTTGAAATATGATCTTACCAGTGATAGTGTGATAGTAAAGGAGCTCCATTGAGGCCAAAAGCCTAAAAACATAAGGTTTAAAATAATATTTTTATATATCAAAGGAGTCACTTGCAATTATTCTGAAAAAATGGAACTTTGCATACATGTTTTTGGTTTAGGTCTACATTAAAAGGTACACATAACATGTCAAAAAACGTTAGTGGAGTCCCTTTAATAAAAAATATAAGAATGTAAATATTAACTAAAAAGTGATCAGCTAGTTATCATTGTATGTTTTATACTTGCAGCTTTTAAGTAAGCCTTTCTTAAAGGACACTCTCCAGGACTTGTGTAAGAAGATGTATAAATCTTTGTCGAAATCTGTCATCAAATTATCTCCCTTACTTGAATCTTCAACAAGAAATCATATGGAGGCAGTTTTGGTACGGACATATGCTGTTGTACTTACAACCATGCAAAAGTCAGAGAAAATTCAGAAAGCATTTCTCGAGGAGTTTCCACAAATGTTTCAATGGTGTGAAACTACATTACAAAATGTGGTAAGGAGCTAAACTTAAATTCTATTCTGTTTTTAATTTCATAGTTATTTTCTGTCAGAAAAAAAGTAAAAGATGTCTGTATTATTATTTTGTCTGGAGTCAGGCACACATTGATTTATACTATGAACCAGTATGGTATTGGTGTTTTAAAATAAATGTGAATTCCGAAAAGCTCTATGAAAATAGAAAATAAAGCATATAGTTGCCAGTTAATCCATCTTTCTGCCACTCCTCCTTCTTTATCACATTTCTGTTTATTGACTGTTATCTTAGATATTTCATTTGTTGGTTCTTCCCATTTACCTTTACCATTGAATGGAGGTCTAAGACAAAACATAGATTTTCTTATCTTCCTCGTAGCAAGGCCATGTTTTAGCTATGTGTAAAAGCAACATCAGGGATCATTGGATATTACAGATGTGTGTGAAATCTTTTTTGTAACTTACAAATATATTGTAGAGATATTTTTGGCTTTAGCATACCTTCATTTAATAATTGAATACAGTCAGACCTGTGCTAAAGACACACACAAGAAAGACCTTATTTTTCTTGCTGGAATGACTGCATGTCAAGACAACCTATATCTCTCAAAATAATAGTCTAAATAATTTAGTTAGATTTGACAGTGATTGGTGTATTGTCCAGAATATAACATTTTAGTTACATGTATATGATATTGTCTATTTTTAGGACACAACAGAAGTATACGTAGTGCTCTCTGTCCTCATATTTCTGCAGACTATGTCAAAACACCACATCCTACTGAAGCTTCAGCTTACCATTGAAGATAAGTTCAGAATATGGAAACTATTAACAAGTGTCTTGAAAAAAATACTGAGGACACAGTCTATTGAGGAACAGCCACAATCATTAAACCAGTCAATGGAAACGGAAAACCAGTCTCAAAACCTGGATCAGTCTACTGGTAATATAACAGAAAAAGGAACACCAAGCAGCAAATCTCATAAAAAGAAAAGAAAATCTGATAATAAACTTGAAAACCAGTCCAGTGATTCTGTTTCACATGACACTAAAAGAAGTGAGGAACTAGAAAATCAAATGGAAATGATAAGTAAACTACTGCAAGGTTCTTTGGAAAATTCTGAGACCACAGAGAACGCAGTGGATTTAGTTAATGACAAACTGGTAGCACTTGACAGTCCAACTTTTAAAATTGACAATGCTGTGTTAAATCCAACAATGTTGATCTCCCTGTGTAGATCTTTAATGTTTGAAGGTCAGCTAGAGTCACAGAGGTCAAAGGTCATTAAAATGCAAGTGCAGTCTGTACTGGCAGCATTATTGGTGACGTTTGACCTTGACCAGTTTAAAGAGGTCCTGCAGGATTTGGTTGATAGTGTGGTAAGTGTAATTTTTAGCTAATAATTATAACCAGCAGCTGTTTCTATTATGTCTGGCTGTTACAGGCTTGTCCTAGTCATTTTGTTTGAAAGAATGTTAAAGTTAAAGCTGTAGTACATGTAAAATTTGTGAGCTTCTAAACTAATTAAAAAAAATCTAATAACTTTTAATCACTAAGGATTTCCCCAAGGACTTAGGCTTGAATTATTTTAGCAATATAAATTACATGTATTAATAACTTTTAACGAAGTAATAAAAAGAAAGTTAAGGTTGATGACTAAAATATGGTTATTATTCATATTGAAAACACCAATTAAATATTTTACTTCTGTAAAATTAACTTAATTCTCGTAAGATATTCTATGACAATGACATTTTTAATGTTTCAGGATCCAGGTTTACTGTACACAGATAGGGGCAGGATACAGTCAGCTGTTTATATCTGGAGACATCTTATTAAACTAGAATTTACAGATGAACAGAATAAGGTCATCAAGTACACTGCAAAAGATGTAAGATGTCATTATAATTCATAAATGTGTGTTCATCTCTTTGATTAAGATATTTATTGTGAATTATGTCTTCTCCAGAATTTGGAACTGTCCATTGTTTATGTAAATTATTTGAAAATCAAAATCTTACAATTAAGTGAAAAACTCTTTAGATCTTAGTCAAAAAAATAAACAAATGTGTGGATTGAGTTTTGAACTTTAGGCAATTATTTTTGATTTTAGCACAAAGTATTTTTGGAAGTTCTCTTATAGCAACCTTTAGAACATGTCGGATATATCTGGATGGAATAGTATGTATAGTGTAAGACATAAGTTTGAAGTTTTTGATCTCGTTAAAAAATAAACATTCAAAACATTCCCTTAACAATAGTCTGCACAAGAAGTCAGATTTTGATTTTGAATACTTAATCATTTTCTTTCAGATGATGTTAAACTTTATTATTATTTATTATAGATGATGTTAAACTTTATTATTATTTATTATAGATGATGTTAAACTTTATTATTATTTATTATAGATGATGTTAAACTTTATTATTATTTCTTTCAGATGATGTTAAACTTTATTATTATTTATTATAGATGATGTTAAACTTTATTATTATTTATTATAGATGATGTTAAACTTTATTATTATTTCTTTCAGATGATGTTAAACTTTGTTATTATTTCTGTCAGATGATGTTAAACTTTATTATTTTTTATTATAGATGATGTTAAACTTTATTATTATTTATTATAGATGATGTTAAACTTTATTATTATTTCTTTCAGATGATGTTAAACTTTATTATTATTTATTATAGATGATGTTAAACTTTATTATTATTTATTATAGATGATGTTAAACTTTATTATTATTTCTTTCAGATGATGTTAAACTTTATTATTATTTATTATAGATGATGTTAAACTTTATTATTATTTCTTTCAGATGATGTTAAACTTTATTATTATTTATTATAGATGATGTTAAACTTTATTATTATTTCTTTCAGATGATGTTAAACTTTCAGTGTATTATACAGCAAGTACAGTATGTTCAGACAGATGATGTTATTATAGAATTAACTATACCAATACTATATACACAACAAGAGATGCTTACAGCTGGAATTGTGAGTATCTGGGTCAATGATAAATAGTACAATAGATAAGATTTCTAGGTCAGTGTTAAGGGTATTCGTGGCCTTGTGGTTAAGGTCCTTCAAACCACTTGCCCCTCACTGTCAGGAAGCTACACATCTACCTTACAGAATGTCAATGGTTCTACTCGGGTGCCCATTTGTGTCTGAAATAATGTATGGAAGAGCACCTGAGATGTTCTTCCATAGAAGGGTTAACACTGGCCTAAGGTTAAAGAGAATGAAAGAGAATGTAGACTGTTAGATTGCAGGGTCAACAATGAGTATTACATGTTATATCTGAGTCTAGGTTAAATGATATCATTAATATTAAGGCCAAGGTTAAAAATGGGCTTTTTCCAGCTTTTTTTGCGAAAAAGGCCCCAGGCAGAAATTGGGAAATATTATTAAACTGGTGTGATGGGATGAAAATGCCCTGAGACCTGGCCAAAATAAATTTTTGCACATTCATTTAATCCATTGCAATTAACAAAACTTTCATCTGCAAGAATGACTAGCATTTTAAATTTTACAAATGTTACAAAATGAAATATGTATCATTTGCATGCACTTACATTAAATATGATTATTCTATGTTTTATGCAATTTTTGTTTGTTTGATACAAACACATACATTATAAAGAAAAAATGTTTATATATATGTTTCAGAAATTTCTAGCATCAAGAAACAGCATATTATGTATATTCAGTTGTTTGTATACACCATTATGTGGCAGAACGTATTTCCCAGCATTCAATGCTGTATACAGTGTGCTGGACACACTGTTAGTACATCATTGTGACACAGTGTTCCAGAATATACCATCATTCCTAGGCTGTGCCAAACGTATCCTTCATATAATATTTGAGATATTAAAACAGAAAGTCTGTCTAATTATTTCAGTAGGAAAAGAAGTAGTTGTATGGTAAATGTAATATTTTTGTTAAAAATGATGTGTTTTTTAATGCTATTTATCTTTCTGGTTTAAATGATATGTAAAAATCTGAAAGGAGGGTGAACCCTTGGAAGCATTTATCTCAACAAAATAACATGAAAATTGCAGACTCAATTTGATTGAATCTGTACATGAGGGATAATGAAAAAGTACCACATCCCTTGCACCTTCTAGCACCGGCTTGAGCGTTACTCAATTTTCAACACTTAACAGTGCTGAATCAATGATCCTGATGGACCAGAAAATATAAAGCCTGCCTAGTTCATTGGGAGAAACTCAGATTTTAGCAAAATGTTTAAAAATTGGTGTAAAAAACCAAGCTCAAACAAATAATGATTGGTAGTCACTTGTGGAAAACCAGGTTCATGTAATATATGCTGGTACAGATTCCAGGAATACTTGTTCTTTACAGCTTTGAATTATAGTACTGATTTTGATTTCATGCCACATTACCTCAACCATAAACAATAAGAAACATGACTGTGTGTATTTACTAAGTTTATACAAATTTATTTTAGTTTGATTGTGTTGGAAGCTATACACTTCTTGAAACACTGTATCTTGAATATGTTCCTAGAACCAAACAGTACTTATAAATGAATGTAAGGTTTCTTGCTTAAGGTGACAACGGAGTCAATTATCACTGAAAATACCTAAAATGAGATTTTTTGCTAAGTAGATTTATCAACCTTTTCTGAACACATTCGTGATTTAATTTTGGAAGCAGTTAGTCCTAAAAATGTGTTTTGAAACGTTTTAAAACTGTACCTATACTATTTGTATCTGCTGTTCGCGTAACCTGTCGATTATCGATAACGCTTCGCCCCCTGTTGAGGCATCAATGAGGGAAATCGGTAGTTCCATATATCCGTGAATTACAGGTCCATACTGGTCCATACTACTCGTAATACATGTATCGTACAACTACCATACATCTTTTATGAATATCTCAACATTTAGCCTTTTTTATAAATTAAGAAATTGTCGGCCAATGTAGGTAGCATAATGTATGAAACATAAATAATTAAGCATAGCGGCAAATCGCACGACCACATGGTTGATTAAAAATGTAGTTGCTAAAATATCCATAATGTGTGAGAATAATTTGTCTGTCCCGTTAATCTGATAGATATTACATTGAGTTGATATGACTTTTGTACGGATTCAAGGGCTTACTTTACATTCAACCTCGTTTTCTAACAATGTCAAGTAAAACAACAACAAAAACAGACAACATTTTTTATGTGAACGCCTATATGACTTGTGGTAAGGTGTCCCTGACAAATTTCTAAACCATTTTAGATTGTCTAAGGATGAATTATTTCTCTATGAATAAAAAAAGATATTAAAATATATTCTCAGTGAAAATAAAATTGTTCGCCAGTAAATCGGACACAGTACTAATAAATCTGGGACAAAGTATGAAATTTATTGTCTATCCCGGTAGAAACTGGATCTCTATGCCGTGCATAGATGATATTCATGATAATAGAAAGTCAAGAAGGCCAGATCATAATGATCGAGTAATACCTTTCATTTCTATTAAAATATGTGAAGCATTATCAATTTGGTGGAAAAAAAATATAATATCCCGTTCTTATTTGTACATCTACCATGGACTTTTAAAAGACTGTCAGAAGCTCAGTTTTTTGTTATTTTATTTTATATTTTAACGGAATTTCATACAACGAATACACAGGCAGAGTGACACTGGTATAAATACAATAATAATGCTGATGATAATAATAATAAACTTCAAAAAGGAAGCAATTAAATACCCCCGCTAGCGGTGCGCAAATGCGTTCCATTTCCCCCACTGAGTGCCTCAAATTTTACCGATGGTCACGTGACATGTGCGACAGATACCAGACGGACAGTAAATCACGTTAAGAATTGAAGAAATTTCGGCTATAAACTGATATTAATCAGCAGCTTTTTAATTGGTCAGATGTCACTGGGTCATAAAATGTTGTTAAACAGTATGTTATCGCAACTTGTGACCCTCTCTGGGTGCGATATTTGTGTATTATGCAATTATTTAGCGTGAAACGTAGGGGTCCGAGACAGAACAGCCGATTTATGACACTTTGTTTGATGCGGGTCGGACTAACTTTGAATCGGCATAACTTTTTTAATAATCAAGCAATTAACATGCGGTTTAAAGTACATGAAAGGAAATTCATTTACGGAGGGAACCGTGTCAGGGATTTTTTCGTTTGCTCAATCAGCGACTTAATTATCTTTAATAACGTAATATGTATGGTGAAAAAAGTCGCATAAAATGTTTGACGTTACGTTTTTTTTAAATTTTTTTTTGAGAAAAGATAGAAAAAATTTGAGACACGGTTCCCCAAATAATATAAGTATGGTTATTATCCCCTGCCGAAAATTTTCGGCGGAGGATATAGAAATAGTCTCCGTCCGTTTGTCCGTCCGTCCGACCTTCCGTCCGTCCGTCCTTCCGTCCGAAATTTTTGTCCGGAGCATATCTCTAAAAGTATTTGAGTTATCAACTTGAAACTTCATAGGTGGATAGACCTCATTGAGGAGGAGTGCAGTGCACAAGAATGATAACTCTACCTTGCATGATTTTTGAGTTATTGCCCTTGTGTTATTTTCAAAATTGATTTTTGTCCAGAGCATAACTCCAAAAGCCCTATGAGATATTAACATGAAACTTCATAGGTGCATAGATCTCACTCAGGAGGTGTGCAGTGCACAAGAATGATAACTCTTCCTTTCATAATTTTTGAGTTATTGCCCTTTGTTATTTTTCATACCTAATTTTTACACCTGAGTGGAGCATAACTGCAAAAAAGTGTTTGAGATAATCAACATGAAATGTCATAGAAGGATAGATCTATGAGGAGGAATGTTGTGCGCAAGAATGATAACTCTTCCCTATACAATTTTTGAGTTATTGCCCTTTGTTTTTTTTTCATGCTATTTTTGTCCAGAGCTTATCTCAAAAAGTATTTGAGGTATCAACTTGAAACTTCATAGGTGGATGGATCTCATTTGAGGAGGAGTGCAGTGCTAAAGAATGATAACTCTGCCCTGCATTATTTTTGGAGTTATTGCCCTTTGTTATTTTTTCAAAATTAATTTTTGTCCAGAGCATAACTCAAAAAGCCTTTGAGATATCAAAATGAAAAACTTCATAGGTCTCACTCAGGAGTGTGCACTGCACAAGAATGATAACTGTACCTTTTATAATTTTGAGTTATTGCCCTTTGTTATTTTCATACTTAATTTTTCAATTCAATTTTTTCTCAAAAAGTATTGAGGTATCAACTTGAAACTTCATAGGTGGATAGATTTTTACTGAGGAGGGATGCAGTACACAAGAATGATAACCTACCCTGCATTATTTTTCAGTTATTGCCCTTTGTTATTTTCAGCCATCAGTATTCACATAGGTTTCAAATCTGTAATCACTATAGCCATCAGTTTTCATTACCAAAAGACCTCTTAAAATGGAATTATTGTGCTCTACTACATATACATTCTTCCAATGAGCAAACACATTCGGCGGGGGATGGCCATGTTGACATGGCTCTTGTTTTCCAAAAGTTTGATGACAAAAAAATAAAAAATGACTTTGATATGACGATTTAAAATTTTAGGATTTTTATTAAAAATCAATCATTTACAAAGGCATTTTTTTTCAAATGTTATTTTTTATGATGATCAAAGACATTTAATGCACAAAGATTAAATAAATAACAATTATTACTGAAATAACTTGGTTTAAATGACATTTATGTGAGTACCACGGAAAGTGTCTGTTGTCACCTTGAGGAAAAAACAGCTTGTTCCTGACAGAGTTTGAACCCACACAGTCAGCAATCCTTAGATTACTAGTTCCCATGCATTTACCACTCAACCAACCACAATCAATGTGTATTAATTATTAAATTTTATAAATTTTGTGATTCAGTATTTCACCTTAACTTGATGATAAGGTTTATTATTATCAGTGGTAGAGGAGTCAAACCAGGACAAGATCTCCCAGCAACCAGATGTCGTCAAACAACTGATGTCATGTGCTTATCACATGGAAAGGTAACTTTGAAACCACTGCTATATATGGGATCATTTATACAAGAACTAAAGTGAAAGAAATTTATACCTATAACATTTATCCAGGGTTTTTCAAATGGAATTTGAATTTAAAAGACCCTGATTTATCAAAAAAGCCAAAAAGACCAATGTAAAATAAGAGATATTTTGTGAAGGATTATATTTTGATTATTTCTTGAATTGGAGATTGTCATGAGAAAAAAATGTTTGGTATATATCTACCATAGTAACTGAACTGAAAGCAGACATTTGCTAATAGTTGATCTTGCCAGTTAGTCAGAAATGTTGATTTTGTGAAATTTTATCATAGGGAAAATGTTCTTTTTACAGTAGTTGGTGAAGGTTTACTATTTATAATTAACTCTGACTTCTTAAATATGGAACATGCATATTTAATTGATACCCTTTATGAGCAGGCACTTTATGAAGAGTGGTCCTTTAAATTATTGTGCCTTATTTATGCATGTAAATCTAAATCTGTTATAAGCAGATTTTTTACAGAATGTTAATTCTCCATGCTGACATTCAGTAGAAATAATCAAAACTTACAAGACATGGACTGTGTATATTTTTCAGATTATTTTCATTGATCTCGACTCACAAGGTGGAGTTTGGTAAAGTTGCAATATATGTTGTGTCTGATTATGTGACAGCTGTACAGAAAGTTACTCTACTTCCTGCCATAAAGGTAAATAAATACATTCGTCTGTCAAATTACCTATGTTTTGTCTGGGTTTCATAAAATGCAGAATATAGTGTTCAGATGATTTTAGAGATTTTTTGTTGTACTTAATTTGTTAAACTTTGAAATTAACTAAATTTTTAAGACTTTGAAATTGGATTTATTTGTTATTGAATAATATGTCATTCAAGATAATTATATCAAATTTATGGTCTTATGGTCAACAGAAGAACTGATTAGTACAGAATTGGAGGTATTAATTACTGCACAATATATCTACTGTCTAAAACTTTTTATTGGTTTTAGAAAACTTTTTTACATGTCTCGATCTTATTTCTTTCATATACAGACTCTTGTATGAGAGGGGACAAAGGTTACATTCACATTTTAATTAAGATTAACAGCACAGTTGGTTGTGAAGTCAACTATAAACATGTGCACTATATACAGAACTACATTTGAGCAGTTATTTTTGGTCATGGAAATGTAACTGGCACATTATTTTATTTTACAGAGAGCACTTGTTCCAGCAGTGTACAAGATGTTAGACTTGTGTGATAAACATGCTATATCACAATTACATGTGGTGCTCAGTCACGGTGTAACAGAGGTGTTCAGACTTCTATATAAGGAGTACAAGAGGTTCTACAAGTACCAAGGGAAAATTTAACCATGTGGTGCTAACTCGCATATAGTAACAGAGGTTTTGTGTTCAGGATCCTTGTCAAAAATCCATCCGGTTCGGTCCGGTGAAAATAATACCAGGTAGTGGTCAGTCACAGAATAATGTAAAAGAAGTCTTAAAAAAACTGTTCTTATGTGGTGCAATAAAAATTGTAGTTGCTGATGCACAGTAGCTGAGTAAGAGAAGACTTTTTTCATGACAAATACAGGAGAGTACTACAGTTATGTAACTTTGATGATCAGACTGTTTAAAGATTAATACAAGGAATACAATAAATATTCTAGTGGGTCAAGTGCCTGCCTGTTAAGCAATGGACTGTTGGGTTCATATCCAGCTGGAGCTGCCAATATGATTCCTCATTCGACATCAATGCTGGTTAGTTGGACACCAGTACTGGTTAGTTGCAGGAAACAGACAAAAAATTGGCCTTCAGAATGGTTTATATAAGCTACATGCTTTCTTCTAAGTAGCACAAAATTAATACATGTGTAGTTTTAAAATTATACATATAGATATAAGGAGATAATGTGACTGCATGGATTAGTCTGTGTGAGATCGGAAAGAAAACTATAAAGTTTACTCAAGTGTTGCAGCTACTGTACTTACTATATCTTTGATAAAAGTTACCACTGACACAGCTTTATTAGTTAAATACAAGCTTGTTTGTACAACTATATTATTGATCTGTTAATATACATGTATGCATAGATCTTACAGAAAAAATTTAGTGTGTACTTTTTAAATTGTGTACATAATTTATGAAAATTTTAAGAAGATTTTAGAGTCTAGTCTGTGTTGGTAGGCTTGTTATTATTAAAGAGATTTTATGTTACTTTATGAAATTACAGTGAACCATATTGCTGTACTAAACTCTGGTTGTTGAAGAATAAAGATACCTAAATCTACAATGGTTTCATTATATTTAAATATATGTGCAAGTCCTACAACTTAACTCTTTTTTTATGAATTTTATGCAAAATGTTAAAAATTTAATTGCTTGAAGCATAGTTTTAAAGGTGTGACAGCTAGCTCAGTTAGCCAGGTAGTAAGAGAGGCAGGCATTGTTCATCATCAGTCCTGGATGCAACACATGCTGTATTTTAGACAATTTAATGGAAGATAATGTTGATTGCCATTTTTCCATGTCTGACTTTAGTAACACGGGAACACTCCTATCTTGCAGTATATGGCTTAATCACTTGAATAAATTGATGCTAAAAATTCAAAACCTGAAGAAACTCATCGTGTAAATACAATTTACATCTGTAGTAATATGCGTAAAAACAATGGCTGAGTGGTTAAGGTCTTTCCCTTCAAACCACTTGCCTCTTGTAGATTCAAGCCATGCAAGTGTTGTTGGATTGTACAAAGCTGTCCAGCTAGCTTATGGAACATAAGTGGTTCTTATCAGGTGCCTGTTTGTGTCTGAAATAATGTACAGAGGGGCACCGGAGATCTACCTCCACCGGTAAAGCTAGAAAGTCGCCAGATGACTTGTATTGTGTTGATGCATGGTAAAACCCAAACAAAGAAATAGTAATTGGATGTTGCTGTTTATCTGTTTGTAAGATAATAAAAATCCTGCCAAAAAATCCCAACTCAAAAACATAATATCTGCAAATTACTGTATAGAAATAGATCTGAAATTCAAAACTAGACCTCTAAATATGGCAGTTGAATTAAAAGGGAACACTTTATTCTATTTTCATATATAATTCATTGCTTGTTAAATGACAAATTTTGATCTCACAGGTTAGTTTTTTAAATATCTTTATCACATTTAAATTGCCTGCAGTGGCTGTTCACCCTTTAAAACGACAAAATCGTACAAGAGAAGGCAGTACATTTATCACCATATTCTCTTTATTGTCAAAATTTACAAATTTTCCACATGAAAGCTTCCAATTGCTTCTCCCATCTTACTTTGATGTGTTTTTTTTCTCTTCCAATTCCATGAACAACACAGTTTCATCAAACTTTTTCCTTGTATCTCTATTACACACATTTTACTTCTCTCAGCTTCCACTTATGTCCAATTTATTCTGTCTAATGTCATGTATAGTTTTAACTTACTGTTGATCAAGGAAATACTTAAAATTTATTTCCTTCAATTTTAATCTTATCAAACATAACAGATGTAGAATTTTATTTAAATTTTCAGGGGATTCATGAATGTTTTCTAAATTCTTTACTCTTATAATACCAGAAAAAAGAACACAGTTTTGAACACTTGATACCGGATCTTATCCTGATTTTAGTGAGTTTATATCTAGTTCTGGTTCATCTCTAATATTTGCTTCAGTTGGGCCTCTTTTTTGTACTTGATCGGCTGTTTGTTCTGAAATATCGAGTTTAAAATAAATCATTGGACAATATTAAATTTGTGTGGATTCTTTACTAACTAGTTGAATAAGTATTAAGCGAGATTCATACATATTTAATCAAATTATATATTAATTTTGATATAATAACTACCTTATAGTACATTACTACATGTAGATGTTATATAATTGAGCCGTGTCACGACAAAACCAACATAATGGGTTTGCGACCAGCATGGATCCAGACCAGCCTGCGCATCCGCGCAGTCTGATCAGGATCCATGCTGTTCGCTATCAGTTTCTCTACTTGTTATAGGGTTTGTAAGCGAACAGTATGGATCCTGATCAGACTGCGCGGATGCGCAGGCTGGTCTGGATCCATGCTGGTTGCAAACCCATTATGTTGGTTTTGTCATGACACGGCTCAATTAACTCTTCACAATTTACAAAGTAAATAACTTACAGGTTTAGCTGCCCTTTTACACAAAAACTCCCACACCCACCAATGCATCTGAAAATAGCAAAATGGCAAACCAAAGTAATTACTCTTGCTATTTTTCAGAGATTAACAATAAATCTATACATAGGATCTTACACTAGTGGTCTTATTATACTGACTTGCAGTAAATGATATTAGGAAAATGTTATAAAGCTAGTCTATGGTGATAACATTTCTAAAGACAAGTATATGCAAGTCTATATAAATATGAATAATAATGAAAATGCAAAAAAAGTCAATAACGGAAACAAAAACAGCAAAGTTAACTGTTTGTTTATACAAGCATTTCCAATAACTTTACATGAGGTTGATGCCCACATGATGATTTCACAAGTAGGATAATTATAAAGAATTACTAAATAGTTTAACAAAATGATGTCATGTGTTCAAATTCAGTTCAAAATTTCAGATATATACATATTAGTACGAATATATTCTCACCTTTAGATCTATAGGTAATGCAAGGCCTTGAACTCTATACACCTTTCCAAACATGTCGCTCTCTACTTGATGAACCTTTAAACAGTACAATATAATACAACAACCTCCAAAAAATAAAATTACTACCAGTCTTGGCAGTGAGTTGCCCAAATGGGTTTCTGCAGAAGACTTTATATACTGTAAACATGTATTAAATCAAACTGTCACAATAGCTCTCCACTTAACAGATGCTGATAGTTGATGATTTAAGTCATGTTTCAGTTGTAAAAATAATCAAATTGATTCAAAATTTGAAGAAAAAACAAGAGCTGTCGGTAGGACAGCAACGCTCGACTATTCTTAGTGCTTGATAGTAAAAAAAATGCTTGATACAGTTACCTCCTCCTGTTTACAGGTTGGGGTCATGATGGTGAACAAGTGTGCAAAGTTTCAAAGCCATATGTCAATGGACTTTGAAAATATTTGAACTATTACAAAAACTTTAACGTAAATTCTAAGTCGAAAAAGGGGCATAATTCTGTCAAAATGCTTGATAGAGTTACCTCCTCCTGTTTACAGGTTGGGGTCATGATGTTGAACAAGTGTGCAAAGTTTCAAAGCCATATGTCAATGGACTTTGAAAATATTTGAACTATTATAAAAACTTTAACGTAAATTCTAAGTCAAAAAAGGGGCATAATTCTGTCAAAATGCTTGATAAAAGTACCTCCTTTTGTCTACAGGTTGGGGTCATGATGGTGAACAAGTGTGCAAAGTTTCAAAGCCATATGTCAATGGACTTGGAAAATATTTGAACTATTACAAAAACTTTAGCATAAATTCTAAGTCTAAAAAGGGGCATAATTCTGTCAAAATGCTTGATAGAGTTACCTCCTCCTGTCTACAGGTTGGGGTCTTGATGGTGAACAAGTGTGCAAAGTTTCAAAGCCATATGTCTATGGACTTTGAAAATATTTGAACTATTACAAAAACTTTAACATAAGTGGTTACGCCGACGCCGACGCTCCGGTGACTGCAATAGCTCTACTTATTCTTATCGAATAGTCGAGCTAAAAACTAAACAGAATGAAGTTAACTTACCGATGTAACAGAATATCTATGTATCTGTGAGGTATTGCTGATGAGGGGACCCTTGTTGAAGTCCACATAGTCTCCCATACGATACAAGCTGATTGAATCCCTCCCTGAATTATCCAACAACTGTTTTAGAACCTTTGTCTTGTATTTATTATCCTCAAACATTTTTAGAGCAACATCACCACTAACATCTAGCGGTTCAAAATCCAAATTTTTCATCCATATGCATCCTCCAACTCGGCTTAAGCAATTTAATTCCATCTAAAAATATTCAAAATGTTTTCATTGAAATTTGTTCAAAGTAGCTTTCTCCACCCCACTGTCACACAACAAGAAGCAAAATGCATGGCCTTAAAACGATACTAGTAGTTGTGTAAATTTTTTCACATTTACAATTTTTCAATATACTGTACTTAATTATTTAACAAATAGAAATTATTAGTCCAAAAACTAAAATACACCTAATGCCCAGATATTTTTTTATTTATAACACGATAAAGATTCTTCTTCTCAAGGTCAGAGTTCAATTATCATGAATAATTCATACATGTTCTATGATAAGTGTTGTTTTTTCCACATTTAGGGGAATGATGTGTCACGGAGGGGAGAAAGGGGAAAGTTAGAAACGAATAAAGAAAGGATAAAGTTAGAAACGAATAAAGAAAGGGGAAAGTTAGAAACAAATAAAACAGTCAATTTTTTTTTTTGTCAAATTGTAAAATAATATCATTAGTTTTATTTCTTAGGTCAAAAACTAAAATACACCTAATGCCCAGATATTTTTTTATTTATATCACAAAAAGATTTTTTATTCTCAATGTCAGAGTTCAATTATCATGGACAAATCATACATGTTCTATGATAATTTTCATACTCCAGTGTTGTTTTTTCCACATTTGGGGAATGATGTTTCACAGAGGGGAGAAAGGGGAAAGTTAGAAACGAAAAAAACAGTCAATTTTTTTGTGTCAAATTGTGAAATAATATCATTAGTTTTATGTCCTACTCTCATTATTGTGATAAATGGTCTAAAAAAAGGAAAATATAAAAAAAATTTATTGGAAGGGATTTTTTTTTTCACAAGATATATACTGTACATTATATAATGCGTCACAAAATTTTGTGAATGTCAAAAAGTGGACTTTTGTGTGCAAACGTTATTCACCTATTTCATACTTGGGATCAAATAACAAGAATTTTACCTGTGTAGGTTTCCAGTCAGGTATATCAATATTTACATCATACAAAAAACAGCCATGTTCAACTGAAATATAAATAAATATTATGTTTGATAAATTCTGTAATCCATTTAAACATGTATCAAAGTAAACATATATTACCTGAACTCCCTCAATAATTTTCTATTACTTTAAATAATACCTTTTTTTTTTTTTTTTTGGTAAAACATCACAGAAGACAGGTCATAAAGATCAGTGAATGAAAATTAACAAACATTTTAATAAAAGGTATAAATTATTAACACTACAGTAGTTCTATGTACAGTTAGGTAACATAATTTCATATCACTTTTAAATTATTCCGACAATGAAACATGGATAGCAACCTTGACTATTTTCAATGCTTGATCATATACAGGAAATTTCCTGTTCATTGAGTAAAATGATTCAATAACAAGAGCTTTCAGTAAGACCAAAGTGTTACACCAACACTGATTCCTGGGTGCATAGGATAGTCCTAATATACATTGATTAGGTGGCTAAAATTAACGCCAGCTTTTAAAGCCCTGCTCACTGACCTTCAGTTATGATCTCAAAGGCAAATGTGAAGAAAATAACCAGCGCTTTTTGGAGGGAAAAAGTTCCCTGCAAAACCGTAACCACCTAACATATATTTTTGAAAAATTCTTTCTAGATTAATGAGATTTGATGAGTCACCTACACTTATGACACTTTACATGACTGTACAAACACTTCCCCTGATGAGCTACTGTAATCATTATGCGGCTGTTATTGTTACAATATAAATTGTTACAGTATAAATGTGAAGACCAGGTTACCTTTTGTTCTTGGGTAATCACACAACTCTACACAAACATTATCTTTGAAAGCTGTGTCAAAAATATATCCTAATACAAATGATCCTGTTCTCCAAAATGCCTGTAGAATAAATAAAACAAAAATATTTGACAGCTATATTACCCAAGGCGTTGGAAAGCACTGGTTATTTTTAGAAACAATATACTTGAAATACTATTTGAGTTTAAAATAATATTTTTTCTTAAAAAATTATGTGAATATTGCAAAAATTTTACAAATGAAATAATCATAAATGTAAAATGCTACTGTAGGTGTGTAAAAAATCAAAATGATACAGTAGTTGTTGTGTCTTCCATTTTATTGCATTGTTAAACATACTTCTTTTACTCCTGTATAGGCAAGCTGGTCTAAATTCTTTGGATATTAAATACATGTATATTACCTTGATAGTAACCAAATTTATGGAAATTATGGAGTTTACTTTATTTCTTAAATATTTTTTTATAATCTTGATGGTTAGTATCAGAATATCAAAAAAAAATGTATTTAACAATGTCCAGTCTGATTAAACAGACTCTATTCTGTCAGTACATTAACCTTTGTATTTTAATGTTGAATCCTTTCAACTAATAGTGGCAAATTCCAAACCAACAAGGTAAGTTGAATTATACAACTGCATATCAGTTTAAAGATTAAATAAAAATATATGAGCCGCGTCACGACAAAACCAACATAATGGGTTTGCGACCAGCATGGATCCAGACCAGCCTGCGCATCCGCGCAGTCTGATCAGGATCTATGCTGTTCGCTTACAAACCCTATAACAAGTAGAGAAGCTGATAGCGAACAGCATGGATCCTGATCAGACTGCGCAGACTGGTCTGGATCCATGCTGGTCGCAAACGCATTATGTTGGTTTTGTCATGACACGGCTCATATTTCAATACATACATGATTAGAAACTGCTGGATCTTCATCTAGCATATGTTTTAACTGTAGATCACAGTCATCCACTAGAGGGCGATGCATGTCCCACGGTTCACCATCAACTAAAGCTACTACAGATCGCTTCATCAGAAACTCACTTATGTCTGCAAGGAAAATAAGAGATCATAAATAATACATAAAGAGAATCTGAAACTTAATGTTATTTTTTTATTACTTCAGTATTTTGAAAATATTGCCCATACCCTTGATATAGATAATTTTAGCAGTGTATTGATCATGTTATCTACATTACGTAACTGTGAATATGTGTTGCAAACCAAAAACCACAGGCAGGGAGTTAATGCTAAGGTTTTAAAACATATTTACATTAAAAGGTAACTGTTGTAAGATCCTACATCTCTATGATTTCACCTAAATTTTAACTTTTTTTCTTCAAAATTTATATGTCTATTTGGAAGCATAAATCTTTATAACAGTTACAGACAACAGCACACACTTTTCTGTATTTACTTACGCATGGCACAGTTATATGGAGTTGAAACATGTTTATTCATTAGTAACTCTACATTTCCCTCTCCCTCCCTGATTTCAGGATGACCACTGTATTTCACAGATATTTTTTCCAAGCGTTTTATGAACGATAATTGTTTAGCTTTCTCCTCTTCAAAAATAGCATTTCTTTTCTTCCTGAGCTCTGCATTTGTAAGCTTTCCTGAACTAGAACTGTAGAAACCTGTCAATATAATAAACAAGAAACTGATGATGTTATGTATAACAACCACTCCTGGATTTATTATTTCAAACAGCATTATACATAATCTTCATTCAGAAAGCAGTGATAAGACAAGATATTTTTGTTGTTCATTATGACAGGATCATGAGGATGTACAAATGTAACAAGGGTGCCATAGTCACAAAATACGCCCGTTTACGAAAGCTTTAGATGGAGATGGGGGCATTATGGATAAGTGTTATCTAGCAAGCAAGTTTTTATTCTTGGCACTGTGTTGTTAAATGAACCTTAAAACAAATCAGTAGGGAAGATATGCACAGGATGTGTGACCTTGACCTTGGTTGCAGGGACCTGAATTTTATGCACGGCACTCAGCCTCACAATGATGAACATTTGTGCCAAATTATATTGAAATCCCTCTATGCATGTAGAAGTTTTGCTCCAGACAAGCGTTTTTCTATGAGCTCTAACTGTGACCTTCACCTTTGACCTAGAGACTTGGTTCATGTGCAGGGCACTACGTCTCATGGTGGTGAACAATTCTATAAAGTAACATTAAAATTCCTCCATGCATGTAGAAAATATGCTCCGGACAACATCTGGATATTTAATCATCTCCAGTGACCTTGACCTTGCAAATATTAACCTAAATTAAATGTGTCACACCTGTAGTCATGATAGTTACCATTTGTGCTACAATCCATCAATAAATGATGACTAAATGGTCCCTATACACATCTTCAAATTTTTATCTGAACTTTGACCTCTATGTGTAACCTTGACTTTGGTCGCAGGGATCTGAATTTTGCGTGCGACACTCAGCCTCACAATGGTGAACATTTGTGCCAAGTTATATTGAAATCCCCCTAAGAATGTAGAAGTTTTGCTCCGGACAAGCGTTTTTCAATGAGCTCTAAGTGTGACCTTGACCTTTGACCTGAAGACCTGGATCATGCATGGAGCAATACATATCATGGTGGTGAACATTTCCATAAAGTATTATAAAAATTCTTCCATACATGTAGGAGATATGCTCCAGACAAAATCTGGATATTTCACCATCTTTAGTGACCTTGACCTTGCATATATTGACCTAAAGTACATGTGTCACAGCCGTAGTCATAATAATGACCATTTGTGTTACAATCCCTCAATAAATGATGATTAAATCGTCCCTATACACATCTTCATATTTTTATCTAAACTTTGACCTCTATGTGTGACCTTGACCTTGGCTGCAGGGACCTGAATTTTGTGCACGACACTCCGCCTCACAATGGTGAACATTTGTGCCAAGTTATATTGAAATCCCTCTATGCATGTGGAAGTTTTGCTCCGGAAAAGCGTTTTTCAATGAGCTCTAAGTGTGATCTTGACCTTTGACCTAGAGACCTAGTTCATGTGCGTTACATGGCTTCTTATAATGGTGAACATTTCTATGAAATTTCATTAAAATCCCTCCATGCGTGTAGGAGATATGCTCCGGACAAAATCTGGATATTTCATCATCTTTAGTGACCTTGACCTTGTATATATTGACCTAAATTATATGTATCACAGCCATAGTCTTGATAATGACCATTTGTGTTACAATCCCTCAATAAATGATGACTAAATGGTCCATATACACATCTTCATATTTTTATCTGAACTTTGACCTCTATGTGTGACCTTGACCTTGGCCGCAAGGACCTGAATCTTGCGCGCAACACTCCGCCTCACAATGGTGAACATTTGTGCCAAGTAATATTGAAATCCCTCTATACATGTGGAAGTTTTGCTCCGGACAAGCATTTTTCAATGAGCTCTAAGTGTGACCTTGACCTTTGACCTGGTTCATGTGCGCGACACTGCTCCTCATAGTGGTGAACATTTCTATGAAGTTTCATTAAAATCCCTCCATACATGTAGGAGATATGCTCCGGACAAAATTGGACGACGCCAGCCCGCCCGACCGCCAGGGGCGTTCCCATAATACGTCCCGTTTTTCAAACGGGCGTATAAAAAGTGACAAAATTTTATGTGACAAGCTTAAGTTATGATGCATATTACAATGATGCATCACCTTTCAAATCATGTTGCTGAATTCTAAACTTAGAAGTTAGAATGAGCATTGTTCAAACTGTAACCAAGGTTCTTCTATTGTCAGGCATGATGCCATCAAATTGCAAGTAAATTAATGTAGCTTCTTAGACTGAATCTTAAAAGAAACAAAATTATTAATAGATATATTGTTTTTAAAACCAAAGAAAGTTCAGTTATTTTTAATGTCACTATCTGAACAAGAAACAAAATTATGCATATGGCCAATCCCCCTAATACCTGTAATCGGTAATAAGAATGAGTAACCATCACGAAATTTCTCAGAGAAACTGATGATGTAAAGGTATGAATAATGTGTTTATGAATGAGGAAAAAAGTACATAATTATCTTTTAAAAATAGAATGTTAAAATCAATTTTTACAAAGCCCACAAAGTTTGTGGTATGAACACCATGACTACTGCGGTGAGTTTCTACTTCATGGCGGCAGTTTGCCTTGAATTGTTTTATAAATCATTTTGCAAAAGATTGAGGCAAATCACCAGTTATTAATTATGATTATGTTGATGTACTCGCATGAAAATATATTAAGTCTGTTTTTGTAGAAGAAAATCAGTTTTTTTGACTACAAATGTGTAAATAAGTCAAAGGAAATTAAGAAAAAAATCAAATACTTGTGAATTGACAGCACATCATTAGAATAAGTGAAAACCAATGTGGATGATTTTAATCCATTATTGAAATGAAGCAATGTTTTATTTTAAGTATTTAAATCCTTTTTCTTCAGAATAAACCCCAAAACAAATTGTAATTAACAGGGTATTCAGGTGTTTTTTTTGTGTTTTTTTTTCACAATGTCATGTACAGATGCACCAACAAATAATGACATGCCATAAGTAATAGTTATAGTACATGAAACGAGTTAGTTACGAGGATATAACACTGGCTGGGGCGACATCAAGTGGTGTTTCTGCTAAAAAATGGCGAGGCCGTTTGGCCGAGACAATTTTTTTTGCAGAAACATCCCGAGATGTCGCCCTAGCCAGTGTTATACCCTCGTAACTAACGAGTTTCATATACTATAACTGTTTTATCGCAATGGCATAATGTTTTTTTTCTTCCTTTTTTTGTAAAAGAAATAAATAAATAAATCGTTAACTACATTACAGTTATTTATGATAAGGCAGTTTTTCGAGTTCTTTTCGCTGCCGCAAAAAAAAAAAATATATATATATATATATACAAAAGACATCCAATGTTAGAGGCGGATTGTAAACTGTTATACCAAGATTGATTCAAGATAAAATGGGGCTTTTTCAGTGGAAATAATTCATTCAGCTGATGTAGCTTTTGATTAAATGAGAGTAAATTTCATTCATTAATTATTTTTGTTTATATTTTTCATTGTATTTATATATTTATTTTATTTGATTGATTTCATTTATTTATTTATTTTTTTTTTTTTTGCTGCTGGGAATGGTCGTTACCACTGCCCCATTGGAGCCTCTATGAAAAAACTGTATTGATATATACAAGGTGCGAAAAAAACTTGACCGATATATAACAGTCGAGTTTTTTCCCTATATGATTCAATGAAAAAACTGTACTGTTATATATCAATACAGTTTTCAAATGCTCATTGAAGTGTACTGAGTATAATGGGTTGGTAAGAACAAAAGAAAAGTTCCAAACCATGCGATAATTGAATGATAATAATCCAACAAAAATATTTTTCTTTTGCTTGTAACTTAGAGAAGCTGTGAACAATTATTAAACTCTGCAGTACGGAATTATGGCAATCGCTGCCTATTTACATTTAAATTTCTTGGTTAGGGATTCGTTTTTTATTTCTTTGGTAAGTATATATGTTACATTACAAATGAGGAATTTAAACTTTTTAAATTTGAAATAAAACTTAAATATTTATTTATATTATTAAATTTAAAGTTGAAGTATTTGTTTTGTTTTGCATGTTTATGCAACATGCTTGTACTTTGCAAGACTGCAAAAGTGTACATATATATATATACAAAAATTTATTTTCATGTGAACGCAGCATCATGGTGAGTTTCGGTGGAAGAATCACGATAGGTGGAAATTAACTTAATATTCACAACATATTTTTACTGGTTGCACATTTTGCGTGTCCAGTACTGATGTTAGGACACAGAATAATATAAATATTAAAGATGTTATGACAGGACAGCATTGTTGGTATTTCATTTTCTTTTTTTTTTGGCAATAAATACCTTTTAAAGTTAGAAGACGGATGGCTGTTGTCAGATAACAAATGATATTAAAATCTCTTGATGCATGACAGAGTTATGGGCCGAACAAGATTTTCTGACTGCTGAAATTCTGACCCCTATTAAAATTGTTATCTTGACACACTGTCTCTTCATGCTCCCTTTGCCATTATCATGGTTGGGCATTAAAAGTTATACTTAGCTGTGAATAAGCTGATAAGTTTTCACACCTTTTCTGTGCAATTTTTATTATCATTATTGCGTGGGAGTAACATGCTGTAACATGTGATATGTATGATAGGTGGCAGCACAGGCATGTTTGTTTCATATAAATGTAAACAAGGAACATCGCAATGCGATGCAACCAGGTTTTCAGCAAAATATTTCACAGAAGCTTTGTCATGAAGGGGCATTTGTTTTTAATTGAACTTTTAGGAGGAATTATGGCTTTTTTAATATTCCTCAAACAAAAATGATTGAGAAATTTTATGTTGTCTATTCGCCTTTTTTTCCCAAATGTTTTAGAAAGGTAAACAGTACTTTATTTTTGCTTAATTTTTGCATTTTTGCGTCTCTTGTCATTTTCTTTTGTCAACAATATTGGCGTGTGGTGTTTTGTGCGATATCAAGAAAAGTATGTTCACAATTTTAAAAAAATACTTGAATGATGTCTTGGTAGAAACATGGGAATTTAGTGAGCGCCAGGGCACTTGATGACAAAGCTTCTGTGAAAGTTTGGTCAAAATCCATTGAGAAATGTAGGAGAAGTTGCGCACTGTACAAATTGTTCACTATATATTCTGTATAAGGAAAAAATATACAAAGGGCCATAATTCGGTCAAATATTATCCAATCACAAAACCCCGACAATATGTGCCAGGCACTTGATAACAAAGCTTCTAAGAAAGTTTGGTCAAAATCCGTTGAGAAATGTAGGAGGAGTTGAGCACAGAAGAAATTGTTCTCTATATATTTTGTATAAGGAAAAAATATACAAAGGGCCATAATGCGGTCAAATATTATCCAATCACAAAACCCCGACAAAATGTGCCAGGCACTTGATAACAAAGCTTCTAAGAAAGTTTGGTCAAAATCCGTTGAGAAATGTAATAGGAGTTGTGCACAGAAGAAATTGTTCACTATATATTCTATATAAGGAAAAAAAACAAAGGGCCATAATTAGGTCAAATATATACCAATTGCAAAACCCTGGCAATATGTGTCAGGGCACTTGATGACAAAGCTTCTGAGAAAGTTTGGTCAAAATCTGTTGAGAAATGTAGGAGGAGTTGCGCACAGAAGAAATTGTTCACTATATATTTTATATAAGGAAAAAAAACAAAGGGCCATAATTAGGTCAAATATTATCTAATCGCAAAACCCCGACAATATGCGCCAGGGCACTTGATAACAAAGCTTCTAAGAAAGTTTGGTCAAAATCCGTTGAGAAATGTAGGAGGAGTTGTGCACAGAAGAAATTGTTCACTATATATTCTATATAAGGAAAAAAACAAAGGGCCATAATTAGGTCAAATATATACCAATTGCAAAACCCTGGCAATATGTGTCAGGGCACTTGATGACAAAGCTTCTGAGAAAGTTTGGTCAAAATCTGTTGAGAAATGTAGGAGGAGTTGCGCACAGAAGAAATTGTTTACGCCCGCCCGCCCGCCCATCCGCCCGCCCGCCCGCCCGCCGACATACCTCAATCTAATAACCAGTTTTTTCCTTCGGAAAACCTGGTTAAAAAGCATTTCCCAAAAATTATTAAATTGCACATATAATTATAAACTGATCTAATGATTGATTAAATGTTCAAATAAAATATCATTTAAATTAGTTGTTAATACGCGGAAAGTCCGAGCGGGGCCGAAGGCCCCGCGAGGGCTGTAGCGCTCTTAGATAACATGTATGACGCGTATCAATTCAAATGAAATCAAATTAAAAGTAAATGAAAATTTCAAAAAAATATATATCCTATACCTAATGAGCTGTGAAAAAATCCTTAGTTAACTGGGCGCCGCCATTTTGAAATCCTTTTGAGCTAAATATAGATATCACAGCGCTTTTAATGAGCGTCTACATAATTCAGCTATTGCTAGCAGACGCATGCTTAATAACACTTCCGGTGAAAGAATGATGTACAAAATCAGAAAATAAACATTCATTTCATTCATATGAACTATAGTAACGATGATAAATGTAAAAAGTTACTTTTAAATCCTTTTTGATAAATAAGCACATTAAAAAATAACGTAAAAACAACATATGTGATTAGAGATTAACAGAAAATGGCGGACGGGATTTTCCAAACGCCGACGCATGCGCAGTGGTCCCTCTTCCGATGATAGGTTGAACACCACCAATTTATTCGTTTATGTTTACGGTACAAAATACTTGCATTTACTTATTAACGAATTGCATGATAGATCTGGTTAACATGTACACTAAACATGTTATGCTTAAATCATAAATCATAAGAGCTTTCCGCGCCATAGGTAGCATCTAATTTCATATTAATTGTTTGTTTGTGCATTTTTTAAAATGAAGTTTATGTTCTTGTAGTTCTGTTTGTATTGATTACATTTCCCCTACTACATGCATGTATCATAGCCTCATTCTTATACTTAATCACATCAATTGATTCATTTATTTAAATATTCAGGTTTTAAATATATGATTGAAAAACTTATTCTTAATGAGCCAATTTGGTAAAGGGCCGAAACGTCTTGGGGCTGAAATGACTCGAAATACATATATTAAAGTAATGTGACCTGAACTAATTTTTTTCAAATTATGTTCGATCTTTTTGTAAATTAGTTAATTACAGAATGTCAGATTTGTAAATTAGGAGAAATTGTGCAAATTTAGATAAAACCTGTAAAAAATGAGGCTAAAGTAATCATAATCATGTTGACAGACTATTTGTCTGTATGTGACACCTGACATAAGCCATATCCGAACTTATGTAAAGTTTAATAGATTTTAGTGATTATTCTGCGAAATTCTTTATCAATAGATGACTATTTTAGTGTTCATTATTTCTTCAGTTAAATTACTTACATTTTTGTTTGTTTTTAATGCCATTGCCTCCATTTCTTAGACATAAATTGCAAAAGCGTTTGGCAAGCATTCTGTCCGTTAATTTGTTGTTGTTGTTGCTTAACCGGAAACGGAAATTTTAATCCGGACAATGAAGCGCATGCGTGATTGCCTTAACGACGGTACAAAATAACAACTGTCACACTGGTGTCTGTGTATGAAAAAAAATAGAAAAAACTTATAGCAAGACCACCTTTTTTGTCCAGTAGGATAAGCATTCAAAATGGTAAGTTATCTTTAAAGTATTTATAGATCTTTTTGAACCAACTTTAGTGTAAGAACATCTTAAATTGACGTCCGTTTGTGCTCCCAAAGAAGATTTAGTCCAAACAGTGAAAATGACATGAATCTTGTGTGACATTACTGTGCTTCCCTTTTCAGTTAACTAACTTTTAAAGTATCTGTCGGCTGATATAAACCTTTAAATATAGATGATAGACTCTAATTGTCTTCACTGGTGAAAGCATCAAAAGTTTAAATAGGTACAACGATTTGACCTCATTCAAATTTATAAAATAATTAATGGGTTTGATAATGACCCGGATAAATTTTTTGTGTTCAATGATAACTGTACACGCGGACATATATTCCAGCTATTTAAACCAAGTGTGAATAAAACACTAAGGAAAAATTCATTTCCTATTAGATGCATTGACCAATGGAATAATTTAGATGAAAACATTGTTGAATTTGTTCTCAGTGAAAGTATTTTAACATTTAAAACTTTACTCGACCGGAGCTGGCAAAGTAAAAGATTTAATACAAGTGACATTTACTGAAATTATCTTTGATAATACTGTATAGGAGGAGCTTTCAAGCCATCTTGGCTTATATGCTAAGAAGAAGAAGGTAAAGGTAATTGTGTTACAGATTGCAACTTGACAACCTTTTTTATGTTGTTGTTTTATTTTATTTCATATCCTGCCCATCTGTCTTAATTTATTACTGAATCTTTCATCAGTTTGAGTTTATCATGATGTTAAATATTAAACAAAATGTTATTGTTCCAAACTCTATCATACCTTTGCTGACCAAATTCAATATTTATCATTTAATGCACAGGAGTATTTCATTTTAGTATAAGTAGATGGCTTAGTTAGGCATGGTAGAGCTTCATTTATATTGTAGCATGTATACCAATACATATCTTCCAATCATAACTTCTGTGATTCTAATGTTTTATGAAAAAAAAAAAAACTATAACATTTAACTTTGTTGGTTGTTAGATAAAAAAGAAATCTTCTTTATTATAGGTAATTAGCGAATTACATGTATATATCATCACAAGGGTTTTAATATATTGCAGTTTTATGATACATTTGAAAAGTTTTAATCTTACACTGTTTCTTCAATTTTAGCCCGGCAGTGCAATTTCTGCTGTTGGAAGTTCGTCTTCTGCATCGTCAAGACGTGGTAAAACCAAAAACTACAGAGTTGTCAGTAACACATCCCAGGTAGATGAGTCTTTATTTGGCCAGCCTAATCATGTTACAAAAAGACAAGAAATGGCAAACAACAAAAATAACCAGGAAACAACAATTGAAGACATCGCAAGAGAAAGAAGTGCTAAAAGGAACAATAGAAATAGCAAGAAAAATAAAGAAACAGTTCAAGTTATCACAAAGGACCTTATAAGAAATTTAATGTAAGGAAGAGTTACAAAATATTTCATTTATGTATCCATCCGTGACAATACAATTGTATGAAAAATAAAATTTTGCAAAAAGCTGTTTTATACAATAATTTACAAGTATATTAAATATATATTTTATTGGTGTACTCAAATACGATATTGGTGTATTCAAACAGGATTGACCTCTAGTTTTATCTTATAACAACCATGCAAAGCTTCTTTTTTATTTTCAGTGTTCCTACAGAAGATCCTTCTGGAAACTCAGTCATACTGCCACGCTATGAGTTCTTCAGAATTTGTCAAAACTCAAAAGTTATCACAAAAGAAGAGCGTGAGATGAGAGAACAAAGAATGAAAGAAGAAAAAGAAAGAGCTATGGTTGGTCATTATTGCTTAAAATTTTCAAGTAAAAAACTCCACATTGATGATACATGTATATTTTCAGGATCTGTCAGAAGGAACTAGTATAAAAAACAACAGAACTTTCTTCATTTTGAACAAGTGACCTGTTTTTGCATTTTATACTTAATCTTAATTGTAAAGGCAACAGTGTAATTAAAACTTTATTGTATTATAACTTAAAAAAGAATAATTTTTCTGTTCAGAATAAAGACAGAATTTTTATTTGAAGCTATAACAAATTTTCTACAAAAGTGTCTTTATTTTATGATTATTCATCAACATTCATATGACTTATCTCTTCGAAAAATTCATTTTCAGGAGGAAAGTTCAAATCGTAAGAACCAGATGAAAGCATTAGACTTAGATCGTCGTCATAATGAGAAACTAAATGATCTGGAATCAGAGGCAAAGGAAAATGCTGAGCATCTATTGACCAGAGCAAATGAGATGAGGCAAGAACAAGAAGATGAGATTAAACATTTAAATGAAGTAAGTTTACTTTAACTGTTTATTTATAATTTTAGCTTGATTGCAAAGAGGGCTATGAACGTATTTATAACCTTTGTTTTAGTAGTATTTACTCTAGACATTTTAAATGTTAAGTGTGAACAAAAAAATCTCTTCAGAGAACAAAGATTATAGCTTTCCAGTATGTTTCATACTTAATTGTTATTTAAGCCTAACTTAAACAAATATATATTAGCCATACTGGATGGTCTTTAACTTTCAGTATCTACCAATGCATTTATTCATAGTTTCATAAAAACCTGCTGTGTGAATAAAGACACTGTTTCATGTCTAGGCAATATAAATTATTCTATAATTTCTATTGCTATTAATTTTTGTGTAACACATTTTAAGAATTCTGGAAATCGAAGTGCTTAAATATTTCTACAATTTCAGTTGATTCTCAATGCTAAATGTCATGCCATCAGAGATGCTCAGATCCTGGAGAAAGGTCATGTACGAAGTGAGATGGATGAAGAAGAGAAACGTTTAGATATAATGATGGAGGTAGACAGACAGAATGCTATCAAAATACAAGAAGAAATTGAGAAGAAACGAAAGGAAGAAAGACTCATTGGTATGTTTATATGGATGTCATTATCAAAGATCTCTGTATCAAAGATTAGTGTTTAATTTTTGAGGTAATGGTAGCCTAAACTAAAGCCATAATTATGTTTACAAGGATCTAAAAAATCAAGCACTCTGTATCCCCTTATGTCTCCTGTTAACAATGATCAGTATTTAAAGCAATGTTTTACCTTTAACAGGATGCCTGTAAAAAAAGCAATTACATAATTACAATGTAAGATTAATCTTCTCTTTTCATAGGTGCTGCCAAGCTTCAATTCCAGATCAGTGAAAATGAGCAAGAAAGATTGTTTGAACTTGAGCGTAAAGATCAGGAAAATATACAAATGCAGAGACAGGTAGAGAAAATGATGGATGAAGATAGGGAGTCCCTGGAGAAGAAGAAGCAAGAGCAGGAAGTTTTAAGGGTATATACATCTTTATGTCTTTATAGTCATTATACAATAAAAAAAAAACATTAAAATTTTCATATTACGAGAGGTTAACATCTTCATGTTTTGATGGTAATGTTATTTCCCATACATTATCTTACATTTGTATTTGACATTGCATACAGGTCAGGTATTTTATATAAAACTATTGTAATAAAGTGAATTGCTTGAATGGTTTTTTGTTTGCTTATTGTATGTTTAAAAAACAAAGTGCTTGCTAAAATTCCTAATAATAAAACTGTAACATCAATTTTCATGATGAAGAATATGTTGGTGATAATTTTTAACTTGATCTAAAGAGTTTAAATTATTTTATTGACTGTAAATTATTAGATGCTTAAGTCTTACATAATATTTTTACACATACATGTATATATATATGCAATAATAAATTATATATCTTTGTAAGAGGGGGATTACCTCGACCCCCACATTCGATACCTATGACAAAAGATATTGTGAAAGAAAGAATAGTAAAAGCATTACTAAGTTTTGTGGTTAAAATTCAAAACAGAACACATTTTACTTTGCTCACAAAAAGTCCATGAAATATAATGTTAATTGTAGTTTATTTTCTCTTCCAGCATGATTTGAACAAGGCTAATGATGAGATTTTGGCTCGACGAGAAATCAAGAAACAACAAGAGAAGGCGGAGGAATTGAAGGTTATAGAATACATGAAACAGAAAGCTGTAAGTATATAGTTTAATGTTGTAGTATTTATCACATGTTATATTATTTAGATATGTCATGATTAAATGTTCTGATTTCTGAAATGTCGTACGACAGCCATTTTAATAATGCATTCTTACATGCTCAAAGAAACTGATTTGATAAACACATAATAACAGTCACAACAACTGTCATATTTCTGTCGAGCGTGTTATTGATATTGTCTGTATTTGTCTGTTTGTTTTGTAAAGTTTGCTATAATAGTTTATAAATGTTGTTATGTTTGCCCTGTACAGGAAAGAGAAGCAGCATTTGAGAAAGAGCAGGAGAGAATTAGAATACAGAAGGAGAAGGAAACTGCCAGGCTTCGTGCTTTACAGGAACGCGCTCGTGATGAACAGGCTGATAGGGATGCCTTACGCGCCAAGCGTGCCCAGGAACAAGCGGAGCGTGAATGGAGGAAGAAAGAAGCAGAGGAAGCCAAGAAGAAGGCTGTGACTGAAGCTATGTTGATTGACGCTCGTAAAAACCAGATGCAACAGAAAGAGCATTACCTCGCTGTACAGGCACAACGAGAGAGGAACGAATTTGAGAGAGTACTTAGGTATGTTCAAATATTAATATTTCTATTTTTTTAAAGATTTCATTTGAGTCAGTTTAAATTTTTCCCCCTTTAATTGCGAGAGAATATGATTCTGATTAAAATTAAGTCAGAAAAAATTATACTGGTTGTTGTTATTAGTAAAATAAGTAAAGATATAATCCTTTCTAAAGGATAGTTATAATATTCATTTTCAATTTTTTAATCAAGGGCTCAAAAAGAATTGGTTGAGAAGGAAAGGCGAGAGGACATTGAGGCCAGGAAGAAGCGTCTGGTACATGCCGATGATGTACGTACACAGATCCGAGAGAAGGAACAAGTTCGCATCTCAGAAAGGAATGCCTTCTTTGAGGAAGGTGTCAAACTGGACGAAGAGGCTAGACAAAGACGAGCAAAACTTGAGGAAGTTAAGAAAAAGAAATTAGAAATGCTCAGGTGCGTATTCTTTTATAATCTCTACAAAAGTTTCTTTGTGTTTTTCTCTTTACTTAGTTCTTTTAAAAACTTAAAAGTGAAGCAATATTGGATATATCCTGTAAGTGGATATTATTTCATTATACTTACATCGAGTGATATAGTTTATTTCTTACTGGTACAATTCAGTTTTTTATTACCTAGAAAACAATTATTTGTTTAAGTTTATTGTTTCTTATCAGCCCTCTTGTAGATCTTACCTTTGTTTTGTCTCTATCATTTTGTATAATTCTGTGTATTTCTTGTCTTTTTTTCTTTTATTTAAATTAAATGTCACTTGTTCCTTTTTACAGAGCGGCCGGTATTCCAGATAAATATGTAACACATGTGGCACACAAAGTCAATGTGCATGCATGAAAACACCTCTAAAACACATTACAAGGTGCATAAATTGTGTGCGTGTGTAAAATAAAATGGTGTGAGCCCTGAGTGTGCTTTTTTGTTTTTTCATACATGTATTCACCATTGAGTGACAATTTTTCTTAAAACATAATGGTTTTGTGTGGTGTGGTGCTAAACTGTTGTAATTTAGCAGTTAAATGATGCCTGTAGAATTTATACACTTTGGGTTAATGAAAACATTGTTTTGACTTGTATTTTAGGTTTCATTGAGTTAAGGCAGTGTTTTCGTCACTTGCAACATTTTTCTAACTGTAGAATAGTGTGTATAACCATTTGGATTTATATAATGAACAAACCTCTGACTTTGATTAGCTAAGTTGTTGTAATAGACTGGCACAGCTTTAAACTTACCCAACTTTGAATAGCATATTTATGCTAATTTATGTAATAGACTCTTCCAACATTGAAAATCTGAGATATTTGTACATGTAATATGGACCTACCCAATATTGAATAAGGGACTGTCCATCAAAATATCAAAAATTAAAATTGAACAAGTAACAGTAAAATGTCCAGCATGCTGTACTTGATACTTATAGCCAAGGCAAGTCATTGTTTTAACTGTATGTCAGGGTAAAATTCGATGTCAGGTCAAATTTTGTTGTCCATAATGCTTAGTAGATTATTTTTAATCAGCACTTTTTTTTCCCTTTATTATTATCTTTCATATTTTAAAATAGATTAAAACCACAGGCATGAGTATCAGACCTGGGAAGAAAAAATATGACCTGATTGATAATAAAACCTGTGTTCATCTTAAAAAAGTCAAAAACCAAAAAAAATGTAAATTATGACCCCCTTTAAAAACATACTATAAGTTAAGTCTGATACTCGTGCCTGTGATTAAAACAGGCATCATTTAAATTTAGAAAAGGATTTAAAGTTGTGAATTTGGTGCTATGAATATAAATTATTACTTTTTTATAGCATGGCCTTGTAAACTTGAGAATCTGTCCCATTTTAATATAGATGTGTTCCAGTTTTTTCTGTAAAATTTATTTAGAATAATAATGCCTAATGTTTCTGTGTATGCTCCCAGTATTGCTGTGTTGAGATAGAGGATATTTGTTTAGTTCAGTGTAAGATCGGAATATATTTCACCGAGTGAGCACCAAAAGGTATATTTCACGAGTGGCGCAGCCACGAGTGAAATACGAACTTTTGGTGTTCACAAGGTGAAATATATTTCGATCTTACACTAAACTAAACATATTTTCTTTTTATTATATGCAAAGAAACGTTTTAAAAAGACATTAAACCTAATACTGAATGAAAAGCGCGCCAAATAATAATACAACGTGACGTCAATTACGATGTCACGTCATTAAGTTGGTACCCAGTACTGTGCACGCTGGTATTTCACTGAAACAACGTAAGGGGCTTAAGTTCAAAACAGTGAAATTATCAAATTGATAATTTCACTGTTTGAAACAGTGAAATTACCATTTTTATTTCACTGATATATTTCTATAAACCACCGAAAAGCATGTAATAAATAGAGGATATTCAAGTTTTTTCTATAAATACATGATTTATTTTCATCGAGTGGTATGAAAATAAATATTTCATGAGTGGCGGTAGCCACGAGTGAAATATGGTAATTTTCATGCCACAAGATGAAAATAAATCATGTATTTATAGAAAAAACTTGAATTTTCTGTTTATTATGTACATTTTTCTCTTTTTTGTGATGAAATTTGAAAAACTTTCCCTTAAATTTTGTGTACTGGTAGAATTTAAAAGAAAGTAGTCCGGCAAGACACCAGTGAAAATACGGAAAATATGTTTCACTGCAGTGAAAAATAAATTTTTACAGTGAAAATACGGAAAATGAAAATACGCATTTTATTTCATCAATATTTCTCAATATTTCATTTATAAGTATATAATAAATAGAGGATATTCAAGTTTTTTCTATAAATACATGATTTATTTTCATCGAGTGGTATGAAAATAAATATTTCATGAGTGGCGGTAGCCACGAGTGAAATATGGTAATTTTCATGCCACAAGATGAAAATAAATCATGTATTTATAGAAAAAACTTGAATTTTCTGTTTATTATGTACATTTTTCTCTTTTTTGTGATGAAATTTGAAAAACTTTCCCTTAAATTTTGTGTACTGGTAGAATTTAAAAGAAAGTAGTCCGGCAAGACACCAGTGAAAATACGGAAAATATGTTTCACTGCAGTGAAAAATAAATTTTTACAGTGAAAATACGGAAAATGAAAATACGCATTTTATTTCATCAATATTTCTCAATATTTCATTTATAAGTATATAATAAATTGGCTTACTGTTTCAATATTGTACAGATATGCTTTGTGCAGAAAGTCATGTGACTACTCCAATTTGAATGTGATAAAATGTAATATTGATTTTTTAATGATAAATGATTAGAAGTTATAAATTGGCTGGTTGCTACCATCATCTAATAATGTAAGGGAAAAAATAGCATTATAGTGTATGTTACATGCATTCTAAAGACAAGTTTTAGTTAATGGTACTATTTGTTAAAGGTACTAGTTTACCAATCACTATAATTTTCATACCAAGTTTATTTTTACTACAAATAATCAGAAAATTTCTTTTTATATTTTCACACCCCACCACCTCACCAAGACAGACATTTTTTTTTCTAATTACACAATTTTTAATTTTATCACTTTAATATATTTACTTTTTAGACAGCAGTTTTAATTCAAACTTTTTTTTATTGAAGCACTTTGATCTATACATATTAGCACATTGAGCTTTAAATTAACATACATTATAATTTTGCCATTATTTTATATGATATAATTGGTATTTTAATCAATATTTAGGTCAGTATTTCAGCTGATATATTAATTGATGTGTATTATTTAGTATATTGTTCCAAAGATATTTTTATCAGAATAGATAAGCCCAGTCTATGGTCATTTATGCAGGAATTTTATCTCAGATTTGACACTTTATGATGTGACACTTTTTTCATGCACTTTTTATGTCAAAGATTGATTGACAAAAAAAAATATGGGACTTTTTCATTTATCAGAACATTTTAATAATCAGAAAATTTTATTTTTGGATGTGTATATTTTTTCATAATAATTACTGTAAGAAGTTTATTTGGTTTAAAATTTGCTAGATATTATTTTTTCTTTATTTATTATTATGTTTAGGAGTCTCATCCATGTGAATATATTTAGATAGAGAACATTTTACTTTTCTATTTAGTGACAATGAAAGCAATGAAAAATATCTTCAAATAGTAAATTTCATAATTTTTTGTACACAAAGCAGACAGTTCTTAATGTGTACCTTAAGATACAGAATTAACCAATTGTAATAAAAAAAAACATATTCATGTGCTTTTTATTGAAATTTATTTTGTATACTGACTAAGGTATTCATGATTTTTGTATCTTCTCTATTTCAGACATGCCGGAATTCCTGAGAAATATCTTAGTCAGGTTGAAAGAAAGGTTGCCGCCCCTCAACACATCAGTACATGAGGATTTTATCATTGTTACATCAGGAACATTTTTATATACGCTACATTCTATGTCTGTGATAATCATTTTGTGTCTACAATTTTATATGGAAACAAAATACAGTTTTAATTGAGAAAGATATAAAAGAATGTTGTAAATTTTTATTTCTTTCTCCTTTCGATCATTGTTATATAATTTCTCATCGACTATTGAGAAAAAATATAACAAATGTAATATTGGAATATCCATTATTTTAATATGCATACATATTATGAAAATGACCTTGTTTAAAGTTTATCTTTTTATCTTAAAGTGTGCTTTTCTGCAGTATAGTTGTATCAATTATTTTCATCTTTGAGAATAGCATACATGAGTGACTCCTTTCCAAACACATTAAAAAAAATATTGGATTGTTATATCCCTATGACGTAAATTTAAGGTTTTGATACCCCTTGAAAGTTATTTATACAATTTTGTGTGATATATTCTTTTTATTATGTATGCATTTGTTATGGCACTGATTTTTAAAGTCAAACTCTATAAGTGACAATATATAGGCACAAATAGTTCTCTTTTACATTGCATTTTAGATCATAATTATGGCTGTAGTAACAAGATTTGCCTCCCTTTTGATTAATTTTTGTTTAGGAAAAGAGCAAGAGTTGTTTTCCTTTTCTTGCATCATATAGTGAAAGTAAAACATTATTTACTTCCCTTTATATATAAGTAAATTTTTGAAAAAAGGGGAGGTAACTGTGACTGAAAAACTTTTATTTTCTTGACATGAACATTCAAAAAGACTGATGCTAACCATTTCATATACTTAAAAATCATCTTTGAATGCATTTCTTTGTGTTCTATTATTATTACACATTATTATTGTACATATACACATATTTAAAGCTTTCTTGATGTTGTGTAATATCAGAACTTACATAGAATAACTGTAGTTCTGCTGCTAAGCAACAAAGAGACAATTTTTTTATTGAACAGTTGTTTAATTGTTTTATTGTTTGTTATGAGTGAGACAGTATTCATATATAATATAGTTAAATATAGGTACAACTTGGCCCGTATTGTATAAAACAAATGTAGGGTTTACTTTTATAATAATTATTTCAAGTGTTGTTTTTTTGTGAATATTAACCACAATAGCATTACCTTTTTTTATTATTAAAAATACACTTTTTGGCTTTATTAAGTAGATCACATATATTTTGCTTGGTGTTATTTAAGTATTTCTGTTTAAAGTATTAATTTGAAAGGGAAGTGATGTCACAGACTGCCAACATCCTAGCACCATATTAATATTGAAAATTAACAGTATTTGAAAACGATTTTTTTATTTCCATCACCACTTATATGGGAATTATGTAAAGTATTATCTTATCCAAGTTTCGAACCATAGAAGTATTATTGATATTATGAAATTTATGGTATATTTTAACCCTTAACCCAACTGAAACCGAAAATGATTATAAGCTGTTGCGCCACCAGTATAGAGTCATATTCTGTGCAGTCTGACCAGGCTCTATACTGTTCATGAATTTCAACAGGTTAAGTTATCATTATGATGAAATAACCCCGGGAATTTTGCCATGTACATGTACCAATAAATCAAGAAGCATGTTGTAACCTCATGTCTATTTTTAAATATATAAGCATTATATGTCTACATATAATTATCATTTCTATTTAGGTATAAAACTATTAAATTACCATTACCATGTTTTATAGCTGACTCAGCAATTATTTTGCTAAGTCAGCAATATTTTCACTGTGTCAGCAAAGTTAAAATCTACTTGCTAGGTTTTATTTATAATAAATGAAAGGTACAGTTAATAACTTATTTTTCATGTTTCATACAAAGAAAATTTCTGCTTTTAGAAGTGAAAGGAAGGGACCACATGATTCATTCGAGCAATTTAGAATTATTTAGAAGAGTATGTATAGTCTACTGTATGCTTGTGATATTTTTTTTTCGTTATTTTTATTTTTTTTTTTCATTTTATTTTCAAACAAATTTATAAATGTAATAGTGAAGTTACAACTATTCACAATATTTTATCATGTGTTAAATGACTATGAGAAATAAACTATAACAAATTATTTTTATTGTATGTTGTTGTTGTTTTAAGAAGTAGAAAAACATGAAATTCTTACACTCTTCTCACATTTTCCTGTTTCAAAAATACAGCAGTCAAGTACATGCACTGGACAAAAAAGTATCAAAGGGCAATAACTGTAATTAGTCCAAATAGAGTTTCATGTGCACTGCACTTCATGGCACTGCCCTTGACCATTGTGTAAAGTTTCATTGAATTCCAACCATTAATTTTCAAGTTATGCACTGGACAATAAAAAGTAACAAAGGGCAAAACTTTTAAATGAGTCAAGAAAGAGTTATGGTTTCTTTGCATTGCACTTCCTCTCAATATACTTGACCATTGTATGAAATAGTATTGAATTCCAACATGTAGTTTTCAAGTTATGCTCTGGACAAGAAAAAAGCAATGGAAAAGTAACAAATGGCAATTACTCTTTAATTACTCTGGACAGAGTTATAGTTCTTGTACACTGCACTTTCTCTTATTGTGCTTGATCATTGTATGAAGTTGTTTTGAATTCCAACCAGAATGTTTTAAGCTATGCTCCAGACAAGGAAAAGTATCAAAGGGCTATAACTCTGTAATTTGTCAAAATGGGGTTATGGTTCTTGTGCATTGCAATTCCTCTTAATGTGCTTGTCAACTGTATGAAGTTGTATTGAATTCCAACCAGTAGTTTCGGACAAGGAAAAGTAACAAAGAGCAGAAACTCTGTAATTAGTCAAGATGGAGTTATGGTTCTTGTGCACTGCACTTCCTCTCAATGTGCTTGACCATTGTATGAAGTTATATTGAATTCCAAACATAAGTCCTCAAGTTATGGTCCGGACAAAAGAAAGCAATGAAAAAGTAACAAAGGTCAATAACTCTGTAATTACTTTAGATAGAGTTATGGTTCTTGTGCACTGCACTTCCCCTTTTTGTGCTTGACAATTGTATGAAGTTGTTTTGAATTCCAGCCAGTAATTTTCAAGTTATGCTCCGGACAAGGAAAAGTAACAAAGGGCAATTACTCTGTAATTAGTCAAGATGGAGTTATGGTTCTTGTGCACTGCACTTCCTCTCAATGTGCTTTACAATTGTATGGAGTTATATTGAATTCCAACCATTAGTCTTCAAGTTATGCTCTGGACAAGGAAAATGCAACAAAACCACTGGACTGACCGACCCACCGACCACCGGGTGACTCCTATATACCCCACCCCAAACTTTGTTTCGGGGGTATAATAAATGCTGTTATTAAGCAAAAAAAAAGACCATTTTAAACAGTTACTTTGACCAGTCACAAACCGTCTTAACACCATTGAGTAGCTCCTAGACTTTGTCACTTTTCAAGGAAATTTGACTATACATGAAAAGGTCCTTTGAAGCATGGAATCAACAATCAACAAATTTATAGAACAACTAATCAAATCAGTAGCACTGGGAAACAAACATTAAATTATCTTATACCTTTCTTTGTTACTTTGCCAAGCTAAAAAGGATGGGCAGCAAATGTGTCAGGGTTCACTGGTTCAATTCTTAAACAAGTTAAAATTTAGCCATGGCCATTGATCTGGGATATCAAACCTAATGGTCATTAGTCTTTCTCTGCTGATTTAGAAATCATGTGGACTTCGTAACCAGTCATTTGTAGAGAAATTTGGTTCATACAGTGAAGTTATCCAGGAAAACTGGTTAAATAGACTTGACTGCAGAGATATAACCAATATTATGTTAAAAATTGGAATAAAAACCAAACAAATCTTATACATTCATAGGGGGACATAATACAAATAAGGAAGGAATACATTTTTGACACTTTTTTTTTAATCTTGTATATTATATTACTCTGTACATAGACACAATTCATATTTATATACATCTGTACAGATTTAAATACAAAAACAAATTGGAATGTGCCATCAGTCTGACATCCATTAATCATGTAAACTATAGAAACATCCAAGAGCAGTGATAACATCTTATATGTTTTTATGGATACAAATCTTTTTGACATTAATAATTTACAAATACTGGTTGTCTCCCTTTGCTTAAAAAATATCCTATTTTATTGTTTTTAATAAAACAAAGATGTTTTCACTGCTCTTGGCAGTTTTTAAAATTGTTATAATCAACATGAAACAATCCTATCTGTGTATGATAGGAAGACATATATGACTATCATGTACTTGTATGTTAACACCTTCATATGTTCTAAGATCTTTACACATCTGGATTTCAAATACACATGTATTTTATGAATAACATAATTACTTACACATTGCATAAACTGGCTAATGACACACATATATGATATATTCTGAACTAAACATTGTCAGCTTTCAACCAGATATCTTCATATCGAGGGCTTGGAGCAAAATGCTTGTAACTTGTATGAAATAATAACAGAGTTATGACCATTAAGCGCCATGCCCTCATTACATATAAAATAACTTTCACAACATAGTAAACTACTTGAAAATTTAAATATTTCACCTTGAATAAATGTAAAATATGTTGAAAAGAAATAGATTCTTTTGATTATTCTAATATTTTTAATTCTACTAAATCAAGAATAAATACATTAACAAATACTAGTAAAACATTTAACACATAAGTACCCTTTCATATAATTTTATTGCATTTGGAGTTTTCTGTGATATAAAATTCCCTAATTACACCAAAATCAACATGTTTACATTCATCAACATACCAGCAACAAAAAAGAATGTTGGGACCAGAGTTTAAAAAAAACAAAAACAACTTGGCATATAAAACCAGTCTTAAACTCCTGCATCTGATCAATTGAAAATTTGAAATTAACCAATGGATGTGGTTAAATTTCAGACTGGTTTCAAATGCCTGCGTAATAACATATGACCTTTTATACAAATCACACTTCGGAAATATAATTAATAAATATATTGTTTCCTCAGAACAGAAGTACTTTATGAGCATAATTTGAAAATGTTCAAATTCTTAACATAACCCTGGCAAATCACTTTAAATGAATCTCAAAACTGTCATGGAGCAATGTGGTCCCTTGTTGTTTGTTAACACAGTGGTTTCTTTCTATAACTTATATATCTATTGTTTTGTTTTCTTTGGGCTTTTGTGTATTGATTTTTAATTTTTAGGACAATCAGTTGCAGGTATTGTTACAGAAGATTTAATACTGTAGCAGAGTTATATATTTTGTGTTATTAACTATAAACTTGGGCTCTCATAACACACTTTCATGAGATCAGAGACTATCTAAGAAGCTTAGAAATTATATCTAATACAAGATTAGAGACTATTTCTGGAATAATTGATTTAACACAAGTTTAGAGACTAGTATGTTACTCTTTAACCCACCTCCACATTCCAGCAGTGGAAGCAGTCACTATACTGTTGAAAAGTTCAATGATAATAATACTGACACCCCTTAAAGTAAAATTAGATTGTCCCAAATTTAAAGCAGGGCGAGTCCATTACAAAAATTTAGAAGGGATAAGTTTTCATTTTGAATGTAAGATAGTTTAACAAAGTCTTTGAGACCAACTGTATCTTAAGATAGACAACGGGTTATATAAAAATATCACAGAAACAAAGTGAAACATATTATATGGCCATGCTACTGTAGAATCTTACCAAATTACATCATTTTCTTTAATAAAAATAACAATAAAAACAGCACATCAATCTATCATTTCCTATATCCCTACCTGACAATTGTTCTGTTTTATGACTAGAATGGAAACATGTGTTCAGATCACCTACAATCAGACATAAGATCGCACAACATTGATTCTTTGTTGTTACAAAAATCTAGTATACCATGTTGTCCTTAAGTATTTGGATCATCCCATGACAAAATATATAAACATAAATGTAAAAGCCAAGGCTTTCTCCATATTGAAACTGTCACTTTTATACCTTAAGTATTTTAATGATTTTAAATTTAAGATATTCGATATTTAGAAAAAAAAAATAAATAAATAAATAAATAGATCCCCCCATGACCCTGATCTTCATTATTCAAATTATCAGATTAGTGGATTACAATAAAATTTTCACCACAACATATTTGTTAACATAATAACAAAAGAACACATGTTAATGTTTGTGGTTAAATCTATTGTTATTCAAGTGAAAGGCCAGAATAAGGATCTATCTATATGATTAGGAAAAAACATCAGTCAGCAATTTTAAAAACATACAGACATCTAAATTTCATAATAATATAATCATGATTATGACCTTGAATTATAGACAGAGGTCAAGTTTGAAGACATAACCTCCATTAAATATCTAGCATCTACTCAAATACAGTTCTGGTTAATCCGTATCATACCATTGTTATTTAAAAGACAAATTTGTGCCTTTAAAAATTTGTTAACAACAAGTTAACTTTAATGGTATAAATTATATAATCTAACAACAATAATAACAACAACTCAGCTAGCACTACTGGTTAAAAATACACATTTATACGGCAGCATAGGAATGTGTACAGACTCCTTGTACATGTTATGATATGATATTGTATGAGACGAGCCACGTTAACAGGTTACATTGTTACAAAAATGATGTAATCATAGAAAAAACGCAACATGGAAATATGTATTACATGAGCCATTTGCAGACAAAATAATACAAAATTTATAAATTACATATGACATATTTATTTAAATTTTATAACCTTAATGAAAATTTCGGGTAAAAAATGTAGGGATTTCAAAGGAAAAATATACAACACAATAATGTCTATTTTACTGCTATGTGGCTCTGTCTTGAAAACAATAAGCAAAGGTGCTGTATAGGTTGACAGTAATGTGAAGCTATTATTTTATAAAAACACACGAGACAGTTTTAAAATGGTCTGTAACTAATTTTTGAAATATAACTTATTCCTACATTTGAGGCAAGTTTTCAAACGAAAATATTTGATATTCAGTAAATAAAATCAACATTTAAATTAATTAAATACAATATTATTAACCTTGGTATATAAATCAGTGCCAATGCTATCTTCAATGCATTAAATATGGCTAACCTGAAGATTTTGTCCATTGCTTAACCAGCAACGTAAAAAACATATCTTATAATATTATATTCTTAATATATCATACTTAAAATTAACTTCATTCATTATGATTTTCATTTACTAAATATTAAATATGATTTCTTTCCAAAATAATTCTGTATTAATGAATTGAGGAAGACATAACCTGTTTTCAGAATTATAACTATTTAATTAATAAGTTTTATCACTTGCTATATCTGTCCGTGTGTTTTATCAATTATCCTCATGTATATATACTGTATAACCATGGTAACGGGACAGATCACTGATTGGTAGATTGTTACAATGATCCTATATTAGATGACTTGAACACTTCTACTCATTGTGTTTTGCTGTACTAAAAGTGCGAGGAGTTTAGTCTTCTAGATTTCTAAACCCTGTTTGCATCTCTTCATAAAGTTCATCAAATTCTTGTCGTATTTTCTTTTCTCCGTCTTTCACTGGGTCCTGATAAATCAAAATGAAATTAATAATAATTAATACATTTTTCTAACTTTTTATGATACGACAATAGAAAGTAAATGAAGCTTAAAAACTGGACATGCACAATTGAATTTTTTTTTTCAGCATCACAACTGAATAACCTATCATTCATTAAGGATTCAATATGAGGATTCTAAAACATTTACCAAGCAAACTATTTCCTTGAAAAACTTAACGATTACTCACTAACGCCTACTGATGCATTTTTTCCTATCTTTACTCTTACACTATTAGAAATATTTTATTTTACATGAAGCTTTAAAATATTCTGAACATGTATTATTGCCAGGCACTGCATCAAACCAACTAAAGAACAGACTGATTTGATCAATCTATAAAATCTACACAGAATATCTAGTAGTATATCTAATAGTAATATTAGTCTCTGAAGGAAAACTAAGCATTGGTTTTGAAACTTTTATTATCAAGATCATCTTTCTTCATTAACACCAATGCTATTTGCAAGTCCAGGAAATAAGAATTTACATATGAACGAGTATTAACATGCTCTCATCAAAACTGACCTAAATTTAGATGACAAGTAAATTTGCACAAACTTTACACATACCTTGAATTTCATACTGCTAAGTTTATATAGAATATCCCCCATTTGGTCTCTAATAATTGCCCAGGTAATTTTGTTCTCACTCTGCGCTGTACTTTCTACTGCATGTCTCGCCATGTCATAAAATGATATCATGTTCTTTAACATGCCTACAGTCTTGTAAAATGGACAAAATCTGTAAACACAAATTTACTTTGTTAAAGTGTTGCAAAATACACAGATAAAATCACTTTTGGTTGGGGTTGGTAGTCTTAGTTCCAGATCACAGCAGTAAGCCTCATTGAATTTAACATAGCATAGTTCAGTCATCGTTCCTAGGCAGGTTGTCAACCAGTTTACCAGCACTACTTGTCTTTTCTTTCTCAAGGAACTGATAACATTTACACAAGCCAGAGCAAAGGTATAGTTCTAATAGGTGTGAAATTCAAAGCACAGTTAGATCATTATACAAATTCTGCAGAGAACGTATAACAGCATTCACATAATAAGTAGTAGGTCTCTTCGATGTCAAATAACAACAGAAAATTTACTTTATTGTCTATATATAATTTTAGATAGACAAGGACTAGCATCTATTCTAATTGGTACTTTACATATTCTACATGTATGCCACCAAACTATTAACAATTAATTACTGAACTTCTATTGTTCATTTAACTGTACCTGTCATATGGTGTGTAACCATTCTGTTGTAAGAAATCATCTTTGATCAGTTTGGCAACTTCTAAAATAATCTTGTCTGATTCAGCCAGTGAACCCTAAAATTAGAGACAAAATAAAAGTGTTCAATTATAATAAATAGCTTCTGTGTATACATTTAACACATGCCAAGGATAAAAAGATAGAGCTATTAATTAATACTGAAATGAAATGTCAGTAAACAATGAGTTATCGAGCTTTTGAAAGTCAATGGCAGGGATGGTGATCCATTACAGTCACATGTGATCATTTATTTATCAATTACATGTATACAATTTATGTATCGCTAACACTGATATAGCCATGTAATGGAATACTTTTGATTACTTTCCACTACATGACAGGTATCTATATGTCCTAGAAATAGATGAGGATAGATCTAACAAACTAAACACAATCAAATATAACCTATGGTTTTCAATTATCCCGAAAAAATAAAAGTAAATCTGCCTAAGATTTTAATAAATGAGTTAGTCGTATATAAAGTATAGAGTTACCTTGCCGACAAGTTGTACAATTTCTGACAGATCTTCTTCTTCTTGTAAGATCTCACGAGTCTGAAATATAAATTCTATTATGTTAACTTTCTTATTGTCAAAGTCTCAAAGTTTATAAATGTACATTAAAATTTTCAGAAATCAAATCTAAATTAAATTCAGAGTTTCTTGCCAATTTTATGTAATAAATTAAATTTCTTGTTAAAATATCTCATCAATCAACAGAACAATATCATCACTTCATAACAAAAGGGCATATACCTTAATAAAGGATTTTTGTACTTCTACCAAAAGTGATTGCAAGAACCTAAAATGAAATTACCTTTGTTCTAAGTGGTACAAATTCACTGAAGTTTTTGTCATAGAATTCATCGAGAGCTCTCATGTAGTTACTGTAACTAATCAGCCAGTTGATGGAAGGGAAATGTTTCCTCTGTGCCAATTTTTTGTCAAGACCCCAAAACACCTGTACAATACCTAATGTGGCGGCTGTTACAGGATCTGAGAAATCTCCACCAGGGGGCGATACACTAAAATATAAAATCAAGAAAATCAAAATACAACTTAAATCTTTTAATAAAACTCTTTTAAGACTTGAATAAATCAAACTATTGCCCTCGCTCCTACTTTGGAAATATACTTTAAATATATTGGGCAAAACTGTGACTTGTATCCTATGCCTAGAAAATTACTCAGAATTTCACCAATGCGATAATATATAGGAAACGCAAACATATCTTTTGCATTGCAAATGGAACAATTGAATAAAATAAATTCATTATTCATCTACTTTGTATGTCATTCATGACAATAATCTAAATTTTACCATTATCTACAAACTTTCATGGACGTCAAATAATAAAATTTCATGTCTTTACATGAATAATGATACTTACGCTCCTACAATACTGACAGACCCTTCACGAGCTGGGTTACCGAGACACTTCACACGTCCAGCTCTCTCGTAGAACGAAGCTAATCTAGCACCAAGGTACGCTGGGTAACCAGAATCAGCAGGCATTTCAGCGAGACGACCGGAGATTTCTCTCAAGGCCTCGGCCCATCTTGACGTGGAGTCAGCCATCATAGACACATTGTAACCCATGTCACGGAAATATTCAGACAGTGTGATACCTGTAATTAAATAATTACTTCTCATTACAATTCAATGCATTTTTCAATTGGCAATAATGTTAGGGTGTTTTTCATGACAAAATACATAGCAATGAGTTACTTAAATTAGCAAATTATCTTCACTTCATCTAAATCAAGTTAGATTACAAACACAACAATACTTTATTGAATCCCCTAATACCAAAACTTCTTCTTCAATTATATATGGATACAGCAGTGGTTCAATTTAAGCATATTTGTAAAGTTTATTGTCTTTTAAACAACATTATTTTTCAAATATTGACATGAATACTCAACTGTTTGAAAAAGTAATACACTTTAGAATTTTTTCTTTTGACAAATTCAAACAGTTTAATTTTATTTTAGAAATATGAATCAGTTATAATGTAAACCGTATCTAAACATTTATTCTGATATTTATGACACATTGAATCAATAAGTAAATAGACTTAACCCTCTAGCCTGCTCGGACCGAAACTGATAAATCTCGTGCCACCAGTATAGAGCCAGGCCATCATTGTTAAAATAATTATCATCCGGCAACAATTATCAAAGTTACAATAATTATCATACCTGTGTAGATAGAAGCCTCTCTGGCAGCTACAGGCATGTTAGATGTGTTTGCTACAAGAGCTGTTCTCTTCATGATACTTTCTGGTTTACCCTCAACTTCCATCGTCAACTGTTTCATAAATAATAGTATATTAAAATACATTAACTGTATGCTTAAATTTATTTTATATTATTTTCATAAATCAACTTTAATACATATTCAGTGATTTCTGATCATGGTTTTACACATTGTATTATAAATGATACCAAATATCTTCATACCAAACACTTCATATATATATTCACAAAACAAATATCTAAATTATCAGCGTCGTAATTTTTCCATTGAATTGATAAAAATGGATCCACGACTCCCAAAATGAAAACCCAGGAGTTTTTTATTATAAAAAAAGTTACACTTGTGAGAAATTATTTCTTATGCCAGAACATTTCTTTTTTCATAAAATTAATTCTTCAAATAATAATTCTGCAAAAAAAATTAACATGTAAAAACAATAACCTCTGGGAAATCTCTTAACACTTCGGACATTTCATTTCCTCTCTCACCACAGCCGACATAAACAATGACATCACTGTTGGAATATTTAGACAGGGACTGTGAAATCACAGTTTTACCACAACCAAAAGCACCAGGGATAGCAGTGGTTCCTCCCTGTACACATCTGTAATAGAAATGAAATAAATAATCAAATGTCAAGAATATAGCTCAGACATATTCTGATTCAGTGTAAAATTTTATGAAGTCAAAATCACTTTAAAGCTTGTCCCCTTTTAGCAAGCATTTAAAATGTAGATAACATGTAAACTAACAAATCCAGGGTTTAACCTGGTTGAAAATTCATTTTAGCCAAATTCGAATGATTTTCTGATTTCATACAAAACTATATCAAAATAGCATAACATGAGCAAGGAATTGTATAGCCAAATTAAAATTTCTGTAGCCAAAGTTATAAAGTTAAGTACATTGCTAAAATGGCTAATGGCAGAATGAGCCCTGAAGTGTATGATCAAGCTAATTTTTTCAGGGATTTTTTTTCATATTGTTTAAGTCATATAGTTTCAGGCATGAAATACTATATTCCTAATTCTCCAAAATACCATGTAATACATTTTTCATGAATCAGTATAGGTGAATAAAACTTCAAATATTCTTATACAAAGAAAGTATAATAGCCTACGGGAAGAGGGCATCCAGTACTCTCTGTCCAGTCAGGAGGGGATGGTTCCCGGCTAATTTATCTGCTGTTGGTCTCATCTGACGTACGGGCCATACTTGTAACATAGAAAACTTTGACTTCTGACCATCAAATTCAGTCTCCAAAATCACATCCTGAAAATTAACAAACATTGAAAGACTGTCTAATCAAAATGGAGCAAAAAAATATCTTTTTTTTATCACCTTAAGAAAAGAGTGCTGAATGTGAAATCATTTGTCATAAATGTAGCAAAACATAACAAAGTAGTATTTTGACTTCAATACAAAATACTAAATCACTATAGCCGTGCTTATAGCAAAAGAAGCAATATATAGCTCAGCTGTATAGCCAATTAATAACTTTTTTGAAACTGTAACAGCTTTTGTCAAATTAAAATGATAACATTTATAAGGCTGACCAGGTCTTTAAAGATCTGGAGGTATCTGGAGGTAACTTATGACAGCTTTACCCCTTACAATATATAAGATATCATACCCTGGTTATTAACAAATGGAAAATGTTATCAAATTTCATTTCTAAAGTACATAAACCTTCTTCAAATTTAATACCAGATTTATTTTGTTCAAAACTCTTTTCGAAATCAATTTCTGTTTATATAATAATAGGTAATTTACTTTATTAATCATTAACCAGGTTTTCCGAAGGAAAAAACTGGTTATTAGATTGAGGTATGTCGGCGGGCGGATGGGCGGGCGGACGGGCGGGCGGGCGTTAACAATTTCTTCTGTGCGCAACTCCTCCTACATTTCTCAACGGATTTTGACCAAACTTTCACAGAAGCTTTGTCATCAAGTGCCCTGGTGCATATTGTCGGGGTTTTGCCATTGGATAATATTTGACCTAATTATGGCCCTTTGTTGTTTTTTTCTTATATAGAATATATAGTGAACAATTTCTTCTGTGCGCAACTCCTCCATCATTTCTCAACGGATTTTGACCAAACTTTCACAGAAGCTTTGTCATCAAGTGCCCTGGCACATATTTGTTGGGCTTTTGCGATTGGATAATATTTGACCTAATTATGGCCCTTTGTTGTTTTTTCTTATATAGAATATATAGTGAACAATTTCTTCTGTGCGCAACTCCTCCTACATTTCTCAACGGATTTTGACCAAACCTTCACAGAAGCTTTGTTATCAAGTGCCCTGGCACATATTGTCGGGGTTTTGTGATTGGATAATATTTGATGTAATTATGGCCCTTTGTTTTTTTCCTTATACAGAATATATAGTGAACAAATTCTTCTGTGCTGAACTAGTCCTACATTTCTCAACAGATTTTGTTTAAACTTTCACAGAAGCTTTGTTATCAAGTGCCCTGGCGCATGTTGTCAGGGTTTTGTGATTTGATAATATTTGACCTAATTATGCCCCTTTGCTTTTTTTCCTTATACAGAATTATCAATATATAGTGAACAAATTCTTCTGTGCTGAACTAGTCCTACATTTCTCAACGGATTTTGTTCAAACTTTCACAGAAGCTTTGTCATCATGTGCCCTGGCGCATATTGTAGAGGTTTTGTGATTGGATAATTTTTGACCTAATTATGGCCCTTTGTTTTTTTTCCTTATACAGAATACATTTTTTCCTTATACAGAATATACAGTGAACACTTCTTCTGTGGCAATTCCTCCTACATTATTCATGTTTTACATTGCACATAGTTACATTGTTTATTGCTTGCATTTGTATTACAAATACAACATATTTATCTACAATGGAGATAATTGAAAACCTGGTTTCGTGGCATTGCCATGTTTCTTGTTCTATCTTTTAAAGAAGCCACACTCAATTCCTATTGCTAGAACTAACCAGTACTGATGTCATATCAGGAAAAATGGCTAAAACCTCAGACTGGCTCAAACTCAAAACCTTGGATAAAAGGCAGCCACCTTAAAGGGGCAACATTCGCTGCCGCGGCAGCGAGTATTTGTGGGTAAGACTAATCAGTGATGTAAAACTGTCTGTTATAAACCCTGAACTATAAATAGCATGCATTGTTAACCTGCAGAGAGAATGTAAACAAAAACAGCCGATTGTAATGATTTTACACAGGAGAGGTTTAATGGATGTTTTATGTTTTATATATTAAAGACATTATCAAGTCATCTTGTCCAGATATTATTTTTGAAGTCAGTTGTTTTTCTTCTTTTTTTCACTGGAATGCTGTATGTGTCCTTCATCAAGTCATACAATTATATCCAAACCTTACATGGGGCATTTCTTTTAGGAACAATCTGCTAAACATATTTTTGACAGGAATTTAAAATATTTTTAAACTGTTAATGTATAAAATTTTTATGCATATGCAACATTTAGTTTGATTAACATTTGTGAAATGTAATTTTTGACTACAAGATATTAACAACAAAATATTGTCTACCTGGAAGTTACTTTTTCTGTTTTCATGAAGTTTAAACCATTCAAATACAAATTAAATCAGTACTTTGAAATTTAAAAAAAATCATTGATTGATGGATTATTGTAAATTTGTTGGATTTGATAAAGCATGTCAGTAAAAGTTATTGTTTTTTTCTTATCATGTATTCAGCATTCAAATGTGTCGTCTGCTGAAAATCTCCCTCCCTGAAATATACATCGTCTGCTACAAATCTCTCTCCCTGAAATAAACACTGCCACGTGCTTCTGTTTACCTCTGAAGGTCCATGACCTGTAATGATCACATGGCTCCTCCCAGGAAATTCAAATTTCAAATTTGACAGCCAGTATTTTTTTCCAGAAATACACTTAACAAAGTTATATTTTGAATAATTTTGGTCAATCTTTATCAAAAATATCTATGCCTACAAACATGCCAAGTGTTGTTTTAATGCATTTGGTAATTAATCTTAAATCTTTGAAAAAGGGTCCCTGAAGTGAAGCATGCATAAAATTAATAAGAAACCTGCCCTAGCGCCATCTACTGGCTTTTATAGTCCAGTTGGGCCTTTAAACACCAAACTACATCTCTCCTTAGTTGATCTAGGTCTTGTAGTAAATACTACATATATTACATAACAACTGCATATTTACATTGATATCATATGTTCCAGGGTCGGCTATATATGTGACAGTTCCACGAGCTTTTGGTGGCACCATCAGTTTATGTTTGACTAGAATATTCTCGTACACTACTCCGTAAATATCTCCACCTGTCACATGACTTCCAACCTACAAAACAAGACGGGAAAATTTCACATTTAAATATTAACCCTAACACTGTTGTATTTTTGTGAGGAATATTTTGGTTATCCTATTTTAAATATGCAATAATAGAATAAATCAATAGTAGTTCTCCTCTCAGAAATCTAAATACTTGAAATGGACTTGCCCATCTTTCAATTTGGAAAAATCTATTCTGTGTTTAATTTCAATATCTCTAGTGAATTTATAGTGAACAGTGCAGACCATGATTAAACAGCATGAATGTGCTGGCTGATTATGATCTGCACTGGTCATATTGGTAGAATATGCTGCGACCAAAGGGCTTAGGCTAAAGGGACTTCAGTTTCAAAATATGACAATTTAACAACAAACAGTTTATGTGCTAGTAACACTGCATTGATGCCCACAGTTGTCCTGACTCTACACTGCTGTTTTAGTTAAAACAGCAATTATTGCCAATAGTGTTAAGAAAGCATTTTAAAAACATTTTATAATTTTCCCATTTTAACTGTAGTGTGTTTTGCAAATGCTGTCTTTCAAAAACTCTAAAAAGTTCCATAATGGAAGCCTGTGTGATGTTACAAGATGAATTTATTCGTAAGGTAATAAATTGTCATTCACAATAACAAATCATGGACACAATATTTCAAGAATGTATTTCATAGATTATAAACATCAAATATCACACCATTGAATATGAACATTCAAATTTATAAAACAATATTCAATTCTTATAAAGATTTAAAAAATTTCTATAAGACATATTTTCCAATCAAAGTTACAATATTTCATTAAATACAAATTTACAACATAAAAACTACAGTAATCATGCAAAATGAAACTAATAGCGAGCTCGACGAGCTGGCCCGAAGGGCCTGCTCGCAAAGCGAGCTTTACGGTAACGCGAGTACCTGCTAAGTGATGGTTTTGAAAACTTTCGTCCAAAGTACCGAATTGGACACATCGCAACCTTTCGAATTTAAAGATAACGATAAAAACTGAGGAATTCTGACTGAAAACGGATGTGTAGACTGGTCACCCGCGCACGTCTATGGGAACCATAATTGGACGGGGAACCAGAATAACGGAAGCTGTGTATAAAAAATGAAAATCGAAGGCGCCATTTTTGTTTGAAATCTGATAAATATAAACAATTTTTTGTCGAATTTTGTTGTGAAAACTATCTAGAATGAAAGAAAATGTTCTAACTAAGAAAATGAATCTGAACACCAATATCTTTTATTCAGTCGTTAACGCTGTACAGACGTTTAAAGTACTGTTTACGTGACGTCACAAGTAGCGCCAAACAGCACGTGCAAAACAAACAAATCAAGTACGCTATTTTAATGTCGCAAACGTTTTAAGTTTTACATTTATTTCACTTTAAATAATCTTTATTTCGCTTGAAAAATTATAGAGTGAAATAAAATAAACAAAGTTTTATCAACGTTTTTAAAACTCGTTATTCATTTCACGACAGGGGCGGAGCCATATTTAACACAGTACGTGTGACGTCACACGCACTCGTTACTGCATTTGAAATAAAAATGAGCGATTATTTCATACTATTTTAAGTAAAAAGTACATCGAGCTCGCTTTGAGGCTTTGCCTTTTTCATATTAATAAGGTCACATTTATATACATACATTGTACAGAATACATTTCATTGAAAAGATTTGTTCAATTTTCATCACATTCATTTAAATTACTTAATGTCATGTGTTGTTAATAAATTTTATATGTAAGGAGTAATTTTATATCTCCAACAAATATTTATATTTTGACGGTTAATTTCATTATGTTGGTGACTTTGTGTAAGTTTTCAAACTTAGTGGTAAATTGTCTACATTAGTGGTAAATTTCCTATCTTGTTGGTAAATTCATAGCTATTTCAATACTCCTTACCCGTATATTTCCAAAAGGCTCAAATTCCCATTTTTTAGTTCTATCTAGGGCAGGTGTGTTTATACCTTTGGGGATGTAAATACTTTGTGTTAAGTTGCTGATATCTTCCAAGGGACGCTGAATACCTACACAGATAACAAATTAACAGGTGAAATATATAACCTCACAAGTGTTTAATTTTTGACAAACCTGTAAAAGGGTAATTGTAATAGATAAACACAACATAAACCAGTTTGACAACAATTTTTAACTTTTCTTTCTGAAACAGAAACATGTTCTACACAACAAACCTATACACAACTTGCAGAACTAAATATACTTAGGCATCATGTGTCTAAATTAGGTAAGGGTAGTAGAAGACTAAGTTTCCCTCTAGAGTTAGTTAACACTATTGTAAAGTTTTTTGGAAGAAAATGAAATAAGAGCTTATTTCCTTCTTCCCATGGCATTAAAACTGTCTAGAAGTCTCTCTTTCTCATTGGTCAAGCTTATATTGCTACCTTTTTGCTCACCTATCAAAGACACATGATCCCTGTAAACTTGGCATGCAAAATTAATCACAATAGGGTTTGCTCACAAAATATATCTATAAAAGATCTACAGTTTTTATACCCTAATTGATCCATATGATTCAAACTCCCATTGTTTAGATCTATCTAAAGATGGTGTGTTAATCCCTCGAGGGATGTATATACTCTGTGTAAGGGAGCATATATCTTCTAGTGGTCTCTGAATACCTTTAAACATATCATTAGTTCATCATTGTTTGTCTGCTTGATAGGTTGGTTTTAACGCATATTTGAACCTACATGAATTGTAACTACCAGTACATGTTTGTAGAATGTGGAATGTTTGACAAATGAGTTCAATTGAATGACTTTTAATAAAAAATTACTAAAGGCACATAAACATGTCTGTCAGACAATTATATTTTTAATTTTACCTATAAGAGGCTGATTTCATATTTAGTTTTAGAAAGTACTAGTATTAAATAACATATACATCTGAACATGCTGATTTAGTCATACCGCATACTTACTATAACATTGCACTTTTATTACCAAATTTTTGTTTATGAATATACAGAATTACATTGAATTGTCTTATAAAGATATTGAATCAGTTATATTTCAGTTATTAATATTAATAAAATGACACTGATGCCAATATCAGATAAGAACATCTCTGAAAAAAAAATATTGAAAATACTTTTCACACTGATAATTTCCATTCTTTATCTCACAAGTTTGACTACAGAACCCCAGCAATGTATTCATAAATAGAACTGATGGCTCAGGTATCAAGTTGCTCCAGTATCACATTAAACTTACCATCAAAGATGCTGCCCATAATACCAGGTCCTAATTCAACTGAGAGAGGTTTGCCAGTCCTTAGTACAGGATCACCTACAGTAACACCAGCTGTTTCTTAGTCAAGGAATAAAAATCTTTATTTATCAATTATTGAAAAGTGTGCTCAGTATAATACTTTTATTTTGATAGTACATGTATGATTCAGTTCATGTGAGACACAAAAATTAAAATATTTGAAATACAGGTGACCATTTTGCAATTTTACAGCCATACAATAGGCGTCTTTTTTCCCCTTAGCTAACAAAATAGCAAGTAATCCCTTGAGAGATTACATTCTGTCATAAAAATGTACCCTGATAAAAAATTGGAAATTTGAGACATTGTAACAAAAAACACCAGGTACATAGCTACAAGGTAAGTATATAAAAGGATACAGGTATCTTCGTAGACCTGAATGGTTGCCATGTCTCCTTCCAACCTAATAATCTCCCCGACCAGTTCTGTGTGTCCGACACGCACCAATTCGTACATAGCAGATCCAGACATATTCTGTGCAGTTACCACTGTAAAAAAAAATAATCAAAGTACTGACTAAATTCATTTAATCAATGATGCTTTTAAGATGAAGGTCAAAACCTAGAACATATAAAAGGTCGCAATGACCTTGGACATAAAGAATCAATGCAATAGTTCACAAGACAAGAAAACATTGTCGAAATAAAAAAAATAACTCCTGTAATTTGAACAAGAGCCATGTCAACATGGCCATCCCCCGCCGAATGTGTTTGCTCATTGGAAGAATGTATATGTAGTAGAGCGGAATAATTCCATTTTAAGAGGTCTTTTGGTAATGAAAACTGATGGCTATAGTGATTACAGATTTGAAACCTATGTGAATACTGATGACTGAAAATAACAAAGGGCAATTACTGAAAAATAATGCAGGGTAGGTTATCATTCTTGTGTGCTGCATCCCTCCTCAGTAAAATATATCCACCTATGAAATTTCAAGTTGATACCTCAAATACTTTTTGAGAAAAAATTGAATTGAAAAATTAAGTATGAAAAAGAACAAAGGGCAATAACTCAAAAATTATAAAAGGTAGAGTTATCATTCTTGTGCAGTGCACACCTCCTGAGTGAGATCTATGCACAAGATCAAGTTTCATTTTGATATCTCAAAGGCTTTTTGAGTTATGCTCTGGACAAAAATTAATTTTGAAAAATAACAAAGGGCAATAACTCAAAAATAATGCAGGGTAGAGTTATCATTCTTGTGCACTGCACTCCTCCTCAATGAGATCCATCCACCTTTGAAGTTTCAAGTTGATACCTCAAATACTTTTTGAGATAAGCTCTGGACAAAATAGCATGAAAAAAAAGGGCAATAACTCAAAAATTGTATAGGAAAGAGTTATCATTCTTGCGCACAACATTCCTCCTCAATAAGATCTATCCACCTATGACATTTCATGTTGATATCTCAAACACTTTTTGAGTTATGCTCCACTCAGGTGAAAAATTAGGTATGAAAAATAACAAAGGGCAATAACTCATAAATTATGAAAGGTAGTGTTATCATTCTTGTGCACTGCACACCTCCTGAGTGAGATCTATGCACCTATGAAGTTTCATGTTAATATCTCATAGGCTTTTGGAGTTATGCTCTGGACAAAAATCAATTTTGAAAAATAACAAAGGGCAATAACTCAAAAATCATGCAAGGTAGAGTTATCATTCTTGTGCACTGCACTCCTCCTCAATGTGGTCTATCCACCTATGAAGTTTCAAGTTGATAACTCAAATACTTTTAGAGATATGCTCCGGACAAAAATGTCGGACGGAAGGTCGGACGGAGAATATTTCTATACCCTCCGCTGAAATTTTTCGGCGGGGGATAACAAGCTATAGAAGAGAAAAATCTAAATGATAATGAAGAATCATATAATTATACTAACCAGGACCAGATACTGCGTACACATAGCCAAACATTGATTCCTTGTCTGCGTCCCTAATTTTAGGGAGCGCACGTGTTCTGTCCATACCTCCAGCCTGAATTAGAAAATTTATTACTGTTATTTTTCTAAACAAAAATTATAATATATATATAGCAAATTTTTTAATGAATATCAAAGGGTAGCAAATTCTGCTTTATTTAAGCCAGTTTCCTTAAATGTATGTTTAATAGCTAAATTTTAATGACTACAAAATGGTACAGATATGAAAACTGTCCATGATGAGGGTTTTAATAGACAAATACCTCAATCAGGAGTATATTATTACAGGGCTTTTTTCACATGTTGGGGAACCAGCGCTGCCCTTAATTTTTGGGGGAAAATTACACAGTATATTTGCAAAAGGGGATGAAAAAACTTGATGTAACTAAATTTTTGGGGAAAACTGCATTATTTAACTAATTTTTCTTTGGGGAAGCAGCCCTAAATGGCCCCTGCTAAGCCTTAAGAAGGAAAGAAAGCCCTGTATTATTATGTTCAATCTATTTTCATTTGTCTTTTTTATAACAATATAAATTTTACTCCTGAAATATACTGTTACAGCAGGATCTAATCCACGAAATTGCCAGAATTTGATTAAGAGTAGCAATGACAGATTCTATACTTAACTTTTTCAGACAAAAACAATCATTAACAAAGTAATAGAAACATTTAACTTATGTTTTAATAAGGTTAGTCGGACGATCAGTTTGTTCTCAATAACTAAGAAACTGACAAAAGGTAACAAGTATAGTGCAGGGCTTCCATTAGTGGAAGTTTGGAATGGAAGTCATTTTCTAATATTAGAGTGTGAAAGCATAACTGACTTGACAGGCATTGAGACAACGTAAACTTCATAAAACATGAGTGTCCTCATGATCATTTTAACGCGTGATGCAAATATGGAACTCTACTTTCTGGATTTTGGATCTGTCAGTGTCATATGACAGACATAATATACCCCACCCACTCAAAATTGAACATCTTTTCAACAACCGGCGAGATTTTTACTTAAAATCTTTGTCTACAACATCAAGATCGCCACTTAAAATGTATAATATATAAAAATAAACTAAACTTAAGAAAGAGAGAAAATTTGAAGCAGCAAACAATTAACAAATAGACGAAAATGTATATTTACCATCTTGATTGATTTGTCTGATGATCGATCATGTGATGTGGGTCACTTCCGCCTTGTTGGCTGATATCCGTTTCCGGTTTCAGTTAAGCTAAATGAAACAGGAAACGGAATAATATTTTATGCACAGTACAGTCCATGACACATTTTAGCTGGTTCTTTGTTTCTTCATTATTCTTATGTCTTAAACTATGGGGGCATTTTCCTTGTAAATGGTTTAATGGGTCAGGGATCTTCCTTAAATTTCCAATGAATACATATTTTAAAAAAAATCCGATGTAAAAATTTGGCAATTGTTAAAAATGGAAAGGAAAAGTTAAATTATAATAAGCCTATATATTATTTGAAAAAAAGACAATTATAGGCCATTCACAAAGAAATATGTAAACTTTTTTCTATTTAGAGTTGCGCCTGAAGTGAATGAACAGCCAAACAATAGACTTGATAATTCGTGGAAACACAAATAGATAGATAGTCATTCTGAAAACTAATTGTGATCTAGAAAAGGTAAGTAAAGCAAAGAAATACGTCTGCGATGAAAAAGCTATTGCTATTTGCTCAGTGGTATATGAGCATGGCAATTTTCATCACCCTACGAAAAAAATTCTTGCACCAAAACTGAACAAAATAAGCGGCGGCGAGCATAGGCTATAATATTATTTTATTCAACTCGTTCAATAAATCCAGTATTAAACTTACACTCATTTAATATCCACTATTTATCACATACCAAAAGTAAAGACCGTTTGATATGAAAGAGAACCATTTTTCATTGTCCCGCCTATAGTATAACGATTAAAAAAAACATTTAGCGCGTCTTAACGCTATGTTGGTATATAACGCAAATGACGTACGTCATGTCAAAATATATGCACGGCTTTACAGAGTCGTAAAAGCGGCACTAGCATGTGATAAATATACTAAGCATTTATTTCTTACAAACACTGTCAGTCCTAAAACATAAGAAACGGCTGCATGATTGTCAATTTGATAAGAGTTTAAAACAACATTAACATGTCACAATTATATTTAAATGACACTAACGATGCAAGTCTTGTGAACCTTCAATAATGTTTGATGTAAAATCATCAAGGCTATAATTCTAGGTACCACTGTGTCATACACAGACCATGCGGTGGCTTTCATATGTCTACATATTATTAGGTGAATATTTGGACTTTGACTGTTTTCTACAGTCAGCTATACTGGATATAGATTAAGATCGACTTTACGTTGCACTAAACGTGCAAATTAGAAAATATTCTGTCCCTCGAGTATATTTTGTTGCACTGCAGTTAAAAATACTTTTTGGGCATTCCATTGCTTCATTACATGGTCATGTATGTAAAGCATTCAAATTAATTATCTAGTCTGTCGGATTTATACGAAAATATCATCATGCAAAGGTGCTGTATAACCCATTATGTAATGTCCCCAGGCTTGAGTCCCATATTACTGTTGGTTTTACATAATAACCCATGAAACATGCGTTGAAGAAAAACTGCTTTAGTATTAAGTTTTAGTTTAAATGTCTAAGTGAGCGATTTTTATTGTTTTCTACAGTGAATTTGAAAAGAAGTATCCAGCTGAAATGCATGTCCCTCATATATTGAACAGATACGTTACCACACTTCAGGTAAACCTGAGTAAGAGTAATATGAACTTGTAACATATTAATAGTTTGCTACTGAACTCAAGTTTTATCATATTTCATTATTCAAAAATAATTTTGACGACAATATACATGCTAGAACCACAATGACTTTGCAATGATGAGGCAATTTGGATTATACTTTAAAGTGAAACAGATACGTTACCATGATATCCCACTGAGAAACATTTACTATTACCAGCACTTAAAAGTAGGATCGCATTTATGCATTATTCAAATATATGCTTTACAAAATTTGATATTTCAATATATTTGGCAACCATATGTGTATATCTGATATATTTTAGTTTTTTGACCAACAGATACGTTACCAACAGATACGTTACCAATATTTATTGTTTGAATCTTAATTGACGATTTTGCTCAATTTTGAAATGGTTTCATGTAAAAAATCACAGCATAACGTACGTGTAGCCAATAAATGATGCTTTGATCTCGATTTTATTGGAAAACTGAAAATGTGAATCAGGAATTTTAAATTCAAGGATTAGTTGAGTTTTCTAGACAATAAAATGTTGAAAAACAGGAAAGAAACATCTAAAGATTTACTGTTTTATTTCCTGGAATAAATATATGTTGATATCTTTTTGGTTTGCAAAATTTGTATTAAAAATAAAATGTAGAGGACTGTATAACTTCTGGTAACGTATCTGTTTATCATAGTAACGTATCTGTTTAGAAAGAGATTTGAGTACTGTTTAATATCTATAACTAAATCTTCAACAAAACTTTGGTTAAATAAATAATATATGGTTAGGCAATATATAATAGCACTGTAACTTTATGAAAAAAAAAAACATATTAAAGTATTTTTAAATGAAATGCCCGTTAGTTTCTAAATTTTAGTCAGGGTCGTATCAAGATTTTCTGTCTATTATAGGGATGGACTAATTGGATATAGCTAAAAATCTTGGAGCTGCACATATATATGGATTCATTATTACTAAGTTGTTTTTTTTAAGCGGTACCATTGTTTCTGATATAATTTTGTTAAATGTAGATAAGCATATACATGTAGGCTTACTCATATCACGAAGTATGACAAAATCAAGGATCGAGATTGTACCAGTATATAAAGAAAAAGTATATAGAAAAAATAAAGACAATTGAACAGCAGATGAACCAAAAAGACAACAGAATGTCAATTCACACTAGTCTATGAAACACTCACATAAATCTAGCTAATAAATATTCTAATAGATGAGTGTCTTTATTAAAATGTTCTTGGTAAGTTCAACCTGTTTCTTAAAGTCACAATGTTATTTGACTATTTGAAGCTACACATAAAACAATAAAACCTATAAAAAAAACCTTTAAATGATATTGTGTGTTCTGTTTAATATTAAAAGTACCGGTTCAGACATATTATTTATTGGTCAGTTGTTTAAGAAAACTTTATGGATATCTATCTATGTGTTCAGGATTTTTCATTATTTTGTTCATAGAAGAACTGTGAAACAGATACGTTACTATGATTTAATATTTGTTTTCACTTAGCGGAATACATTTATACTGTTAAGTAAACCCGAGCTACTTTGTGTCAATAGATAAGTATGGAACATCAGTATTTTTATTGACCTTAAATGCTTTTATAAGTAATTCATGTATTTGAAATAAACAAGTCTGATTAATAAGTAACATTTTCATCAGCTTAAGTTCACAAGCTATTCTTAGACGTAGATTTTTTTTAAATGCATAATAATGCATAATATTTTGTAATATATACTGGTGCTATAATGCTGAAAAAATGATAATAAATTTCTAAATCATGTATATTCATGCTAATTATTTTTGTCTAGTCTCTGAAAGCAATTGGAAAAATGGTAACGTATCTGTTTTTGTACAAATCTCGAATTCTTGGTAACTTATTTTCAGGAAATATATAAGTTTTTTGGTGAAATGTTAAAAGAACCAGTATGTGTTCAATGTTATACATGAGTTGTACCAACTAAAAAAGGTGTCTGGGTAACTATTCGCAAATGTCAATAATTCACTATTACTTACAGTCTAATTTGAATGTTTAGTGGAGAATCAATGTACCGTTATTTTTTATAGTCATTCGCCATTTCCTCGGCAACGTACTAGTATCTTGTTTCGTTTAAACGTTTTTACAAGTATGTCTCATTCATTCTTACATCCAGATAAATGAAGAAGTATTGATGGTAATACTCACATGCATCATACACATGTGCTTCATATACAAAATGCAATCCACGAACTTGGTGATATGCTTAATCTTAAAGCTATATCAATACCTAATTGAAACATTTGTTTAAACCAGTCAAGCCATTTCAGCTGTCTTTATGGTCTATCTAGCTATTGCATTAATAATTGAAGATGACACTACAAAACCTTTATTAGTGCAATTGATAAAGCTCGTAAAAATCCGGCATATTTCGTCACTGCCCGTGTTTTATAATCAAGAAAATTTAACAAGAGAACCATGATGGTCATGGATCGCTCACCAGATGTACATTGCAGGAAAAGTCCACTGTTCTTCAAAAATCAGTAATAAGGTCAAACAAGGTTGTCATTTTCTACCCAAGAGGCATAATTGTTAAACACTTGTAGATGGCCGCTGGGGAATACTACATGCCAAATATGAATGCTTTATGCATTATAATTTCACACAAGTGGACATGTTTTTACAAAGTCAGTCCATTCTAACTAAGTGACACCAGAACTGGATCATTTTTTATCCCAGAGGCATCATTAAGGGCATTCTTGTAAAGGAGTACAAAGCTATAGTTTCATACATGAAGACTTATAAGTGTTTTCTAAAACAAAAAATATGCTTAAACTAAGAAGCTCATGGGCAGGCAAATTGGACTCAAATGGCATGATTTATATAACTTCTGTAGAGGACCAAAAGGTGGCGCTACATGCTAAATATCTAAGCTCTTGGAATTATAATTTCCTAGAAGAAGTTTGAAGACATCTCTAAATTAAGTGACTCCCAGGTTTGGGGGGAGTGGGATTTTTACCAAAGGGACATAACCTAAACAACTTTTCTTAAGGTTAAAAAAGAAATGTTATATGCCAAATATCTAAACTGTTGGCATTGGAAAAGAAGACTTACATGCATTTTCCTATATAAGCCTACATAAACTAAGTGTTCCAGTGGCAGGGCTAATTTTGCCTCAAAGGACTTGCTTAAGCACCACAAAGAGTTTCTGAGAAGGTGATTTTAAAACATTTGTATTACTAGTATACAAGTCTATGTGAACTAATTAACCTCGCGGACGGGCCGTTTTTTTTTACCCAAGGCGTATGACTTATATACCTGTTGTACAGGTCCACTAAGAAATGCTACAGCTCTAGGAATTGCAGTTTCACAAATGAACACTGATATACATTTTTTTCTATATAAGTGTTAAATTCTATATTAGCTATGAAAGTGGCGCAAGGGACGGGGCCAATTTTGAACCAAAGGACATGGTTTATATAACTTTTGAATTTTCACAAAAGAAGGCTTAAATGTATTTTCCTATATAAGTATATACCCAAAGTGATATTTCAAGCAAAGGATAGCATTTTACTTCTTGAGAAGAGATTTTTAAAGATTTCCTTTTAAAGTCTATACCTTCTTATACATAAGACTGAAATTCACACAACTTTTGTAGAGGACCACCTAGTATAATTCCTGTTAATTTTTTTTAAAGAAACTGTAGACAACGACGGAGGGCGGACAGACGGTCACCTCTTAGTTTTTTTGTGCTCAGGTGAGCTAAAATATATATCATCTTCGCGCGGCCCCGCCAAGCGAAAAGTCGAGAATTAACATGTTAAAACGGCGGGGAACACGCTAATTAGCGAGGGCGCGGGGCGAAGTTAAATGAATACAACTTCGCCCCGCGGGGGCGCGGGACGAGATGTAAGAAATAAAACGGCGGGGGCGCGGGGCGAAAACACTCTAATGAGCGCCCCGCTGATTAGCGTATTTTCGCTCCGCGCCCCCGCCATTTTAACTTGTTAATTATCGACTTTTCGCTTGGCGGGGTCGCGGGACGAAAACAAGCTAATTAGCGGGGGCGCGCGGCGAAGTTTTATTTATTAAACTTCGCCCCGCACCCTCGCTAATAAGCGTGTTTTCGCTCCGCGCCCCCGCCATTTTAACTTGCTAATTCTCGACGGTGACTGGACGAAAACACGCTAATTAGCGGGGGCGCGCGGCTAAGTTTTATTTATTAAACTTCGCCCCGAGCCCGCGCTAATTAGCGTGTTTTTGTTCCGCGACCCCGCCGTTTTATTTCTTAAATCTCGCCCCCGCGGGACGAAGTTTTATTTATTAAACTACGCCCCGCGCCCTCGCTAATTAGCGTGTTTTCGCTCCGCGCCCCCGCCATTTTAACTTGCAAATTTTCGACTTTTCGCTTAGCGGGGTCGCGGGGCGAAAACACGAATGGCACAAATCAGCCACCATAGTATGGGGATATCGTTAATTTGTTGCAGGAGGTAGAAGGTACGGAACGTGTCGAAGGTTGCCGGTACCACGGGTACGGAAAGGTCAGAAGACGATTTTAATTTATTCGGCGACAGAACTTGTCATTAATTTGTATTTCCTTTCAATCTAAGGAGTAATAAATATGATATCCAATTAAAAAGCTTTTAAACTTTATAACGCGTGTTGAGGTACATGTAAATATAGCATTTTTGCATTCTTGGTTCGGGTTGTTTATTTACATGTTTGTTATACATATGTTATAACTAATTATATGAGAATATATCAATAAAGGGATGTTTAATTTAAGCAATTTAAGACGAGATCGTTAATTAAAGGACCAGGCCTTGCCCTGTCTTTTATGGGGAAATTTGAGTACCATAACATATTAACAATCCTGCATATTCTTTTGATTCATACTGACAGTTTTACGAAATTTTATCTTCATGACTTCGGTTAAGCTGACTTAAATCAACTAATAGAATGATGACTAAAATATTGTAAAGGATTCACCTTTTTTGGTTTCAGTGTTAAATTTGCCCTTTAAATTTGTATTTATCCTCTTTGATTTGAAAAATTATCTAGAGGAAACCGTGAAATATTCATATTTGGTCTAAAGAATATGTGTTAATTATATACTTATAAATGAAATATTAAGAAATATTGATGAAATAAAATGCGGTTTTTCTAATTTTCCGTATTTTCACTGTAAAAATCTCTTTTTCACTACAGTGAAACATAATTTTCGTATTTTCGGACTACTTTCTTCTAAATTCAGCCAATACACAAACATTAAGGGGAAGGCTTTCAAATTGTATTGTCAAAAAAAGATTAAAAAATGTTAATAATAAACAGGATATTTAAGTTCTTATATAAATGATTTATTTTTATTTTTGGTAATGACAATTATCATAATTCACTCGTTCATGGTTACCGCCACTCATGAAAAATATTTTTTTTAACATAAACCCCATATTTATAGAAAGAACTTAAATATCCTCTATTTATAGTATTGCCGGTGAGATATGTGGAAGAATAGTTCACATTATTTATATGCGGTTACTATTGGGTACATACAGATTTAGATTCGTAACATATAATTTGCTATATTTAGAAAATTTTAAATTGCAAAGTCATTTGAGGCAGTGAATTACATAATCATTTCTCTCACTTTATTTCCAATTTTATTACATGTCTTATTGAACAAATAAACAAAATTGCACATATTTCAATACATTTTAAACAGTTTACATTTCTGCACCCTAAAAGAGTTATCCAGAAACGAGGACCGTCGTGCATCATGGGTAACTGACGTGTACATCCGTTTATAGTCAACCAATCATTTCGTCGGAATCGCTCGAACAAAGCTTAGAGGTGCATGAAATGTACATTGTAATAATCAATAAATAGAAACAAAAAAATGTTTATGTGCTGAACACATTTATGATGACGACGACGACGACGACGACGACGATGATGATGATAACATTTTACAAAAACAACAACAACAAAATCCAAAATTACAGACAACTCGCATCGACCAATCCAAATAAATAATTAAACAATAGCTATCATGTTTGAGTTAGTAACCCAAAACAAGTTAATAATAATAATAACAATAACCCAGATCATGTTAATATAACAATTCTAAAGTTCAAACTTATCTCCCAGCAATAATTTACATGGACCAAATGAAAAGATATTATGTTCCCGGTATACAATATGATTCTAAAACTAAAACGACAGGAAGTATAAAAAAATCATTCGCCATAATCATGAACCAGAAGGTCGACAATTTAAACAAAATATCTAGGGCATTGTATAGGTCACGAGTCATGATAAAGTAGGACTATAGTCGGTTAACCTCTAAATTGATCATGAAAATATTGTAATGTTTTAAACTATGCGTACGCTGACTGTGGTAGTAAAGTGAAAGAGCGGGGGGAAAAGGTAAATGATAGAAGAAAAAAAACTTTTTTTAATAAATAATTTCCTATATTTTTCAATTTATTTTTTAATACACATTTAGTAATTATAGTATTAACCATTGAATATACCCGAAAAAATGTTATCTAATTATATTGTAGTCCTAGATTGATTACTTAAAGTATTTGAGTATAATGATTTAATTGGTACCTCTACAGTTTTCAAAACATATTATGTCTAAAATATAGTGTCCTTCGCTTCTAACAAATAAAATTGACGAATTGATTTAGATCCCCGCCCAGTTCTACTCATCGTCGGACACCGACGACCGAATTATTAACATTAATAATTTCATCTTGTTGATCAAACATGTGTTCTATTTAATAAGTGTTACGTATCGATGTATTTTTTATAAATCAGTCGTATCTATGATGTCACTTTGATGTGTACTTTACCAAAGAATACCATCATGCCCGATAATCGTGAAAAAATAATGTCATTTGGCAGTAGCTTAAAACATTTGACAGATCTATTGTAATGAATGCAAAAGACTTTTTAAAATACAATGACTTATTTAACTCTGACTTATAAATATAAAAGCGTGTATAAGTACATTTTAACATGATTATAGGGTTTCATGCTTTAATTGCGTGTAATTTAAACAGACCTTGCGTGACAATGGCATGAGAAATGTACATATATTTCTTAAAAAATGAAACAGACGAATAAAAAAGAATCTTAATTTGTTGCGTTACAATATTTTCTACCGACCTAAAACAGTATGATCAGATTTATAGAACGGAAGGTACATGTATTTCTAATGATATAAAAGCAATACAGCATCACATTTTGAATAAAAATTAAAACAATCTATCTAAATTCCATGTCAGTCTACATAATTTGAACATTACCTAATAAGCTAACTTAGTCATAACATTAAACTTTAAATGATTGATGTTCGTTAATCCATTTTCGCACAGCTTCCGGTCGATAATCCATTGGTCCAAGTCCTCCTTTGAACACAATTTTCCCATCCAATATAACATACAGTCTTTCTGGTTGGGACGCGTATAAATCCGCGGACCTATTTTTCATGGACTCAACTACCAGCTCTCCCACAAGTCCTTCGCTCTTTAGCACATTTGCAGACGACATTCTTTCCTCTATAGTTCTATGTTGAAGACGACTAAATTTTTCATGATCTAATAAAGCCCATTCGTCTAAGGGATGCGCCTCTGCAGTGTAAACAGTTATAAAATCAGCAATTTGAACAAAATCTTGCACAAGTTTATTATATTCTGGCATTTTCGCCATAAATGGCAATCAGGAGCAGCTACCGAAATTGATTATCAATGGACGGCCTGATTTTTGAAAGTCTAATAATTTCATTTCTTTGTTTTCTAAAGAGAACAGCGTGATGTTCGGAGCATCGGAATTCACTTTGTTCATACACGCAACATCCAGGCGATTATCACGAAAAATAGTCCGAAAAGCCTGGTACCCGAGATTGACAGAAAACCAATCCTCGTAAAAAGTCGGATCTATTTTTTCAGTCTTAACACCAAAACACCGATGAATTAAGCGAAGGAAGTGAACAACGCATGTCATTATCATCATCATTAAAAAGACGAAAATCGCTTTTAACACGGCAAGAAGTGTCACAAAGCAAGAAAATGACGATCTGTCTCCAGTCATGTTGAATTCCGATGCACCGCGTTAGTTCTAAGTTGAATCGATGAATCTCTCTTTTTTTCCCGTGAAAGATGTAAAATGCATGCATCAAATACGTTCGAAGTTCGCAATGCCAAAAAGCTAAATAAATTCTTGTATGATAATTTTAATCTCAGAAACAACTTTAGTCAAGCAAGTTACTGTCTACGCCAAGAGCGTTAAAGAAAACGTTTTTCGCCAAATGCTGGCGAATGTAAATGCTAACAAGGCACGAAATCAGTTTATATATACCCTTTAATAATGCGCAATGTACGGTAACGCCATATTGTCCGACTACCTACATAAACGGAAAGTGTAATATATTAATGTGCTATTAAATTGTATTTATTAATATGTTTCATTTGGTATTTTCGTTTTGCAAACCCGTTTAAAATATTTCTGTTGGATGAAGTTATGTGTTTAAAAGATATTTGATGAAATGCTGTTAACCTTTTCACACCTATCTTAAAATATCAAATAAATGTACACACAAGCTAAATATGATGATGGTTTAAATTTAAGTATAAATATGTAAAGTATGTAATAAATTAGATACTTCATTCAAAATCGCTCGATTCATTGATTTAATGATGATATTAATATTCAGAAATATTTACACAATATATGACATAATTACATGATATTTGAAAGTCTGATTCATTTGTCTACAAACAATACTTTATTTAGATGATTTTTGTGGGAAAGGTATAATATTTTCTGCCATGTATCAATATGAAAGTAAAATCAACAAGGAATAGAAAACTCCCACATGATAGCAAGCTACACTCAGTTTTGATGATATAAATATTCAAACACAAACTAGCAGAGGACATCTAGAAAGGAAAAGACAAGTAACAGTGACAGATAACTTTAAAAACAGGGACGCTGGGGTGCCGATGAAAACAGCAAAGGGCGAGAGGAATGCGATGAGGGATATTTGGAAAGAAATATGGGAATAAAAATTCCAGAAAAAAGTGTGATCCCTCGAAAACATTAATCACAACAAAATAGCATTAAAATTGCAGACTTGGTTTGATTGAATCTGTACACGAGGGATAATGAAAAAGTGCAACATCCCTTATGCCCCCTAGCAACGATCAACAAGGCAAAGCGACTTTTACAGAACGCAGCCCCGACAAACGCAGTGGCAAGGCACCCAGCAGGACACCGAGCAAAAATATATAGGACAGTGCACAAGGGATAATGGTGGAGGGACTGAGGCAAAGAATTGGAAGGGGTGGATGAAAAAGATAAAGGGAACGCAATATTGACTGTTGATGAATAAACAAGATTGGACACAGAGGCAGAGCAGAAGTGTCACCACATAAGACATGTAACAATAAAAAGACGTAGACGTAAAGTAACACAGAGAGGCGCTGCCTCGGAACGGTCAGTAGTAAATCCACTACAAATACTGGAGAGTTTAAACATGTTATAGGTGCACCAGACCTCGATGTTAGCCGAACTGTGTTCCAAAATGACGAGAAAGTGTAAATAAAACATTCCACGCCATATGGAATACTTTCAATTGCTATGGTTACGGAGAGTGAAATAAATAAAACACAAAAAGAGCATGTAAATATATATACATGTAGAGGGGAACCTTGTGACCAAAACAAGATAAACCAATTGAGCAAACAAAAGTTTTCAATGTCATAAAAAGAAGGTAAAGCAAAAATATCACCGACAAAGGACCCGACAAAGCAACGCAGAAGACGAAAATTAAGACAATTCAGTCCTAAATGCTTTAAAAACTGCTTACCATAGTCTTACATTTGCCTGTTATGTGAAAGATGTTGTGCATAACACTCAAGAAAAATATCTTTTCATATTTTTATCTTTGATATTGTCACAGTCACAGAATGAATATTTTCTTTTTTGATCTCTTAATAAGTCCTCGTAACCAATTCCTATGCTTAGACAACGAAAGCTAAAAGCAGGCATAGTAAATCTACAATTACGATATATTATAATAATTATACTGATCTAAGGATTTTGAAAGCGCAAGTTTGTACATATTTTTATGCTTTGACAAAAAAAAAACGAAATAAGAAAGATTTATAGGAAAATTGCTAAATATATTTTAAACTAGAGCTACCACTAAAGGTGATTTATACCCAAACCAGCAACCTTGACTTTTTGCAAAATAAGTGGTCTGAAGGAAAATTTGAACTCAACCTATAACTTAAGAAGTTTAAACTGTGTACAAAGAATTATTTCAATTAATTCCAATCCTAACTAGGATTTTCATATAAGCTTGCTATATACCAAGTTTGACTTTATATCTCATTCCTTACTCTAGTTATTGTCCAAATACCATTAATCTATTTAAAGTAACAGTGACCACTGACACAAGGGGGTCCGACTGCAATCCCAACATTGGTTTATCTCATAAGATTGCCAAATATCAAGTTTGATTACAAAACATCATTCTTGACTATTGTTATTGTCCAGAAACCATTTTTTGTAACAGTGACCTTAATCCCAGGGGATCCAAAGTCAAACCCAAGCAGGGTCTTCGTATAAGCTTGCTATATACCACGTTAAATTACAATATCTGATTCCTAACTCTAGTTGTTGTCCGATAACCTTTTTTTCTATTTTAAGTAATAGTGACCTTGACTCATGGGGGTCCAAATGCAATCCCAACCGGGTTTTTCATATATGCTTGCTATATACAAAGTTTGATTACAATATCTCATTCGTAACTCTAGTTGTTGTCCGAAAACCATTTTTCTATTTCTAGTAACTGTGATCTTGACCTTGACCCCAGGAGGTCCAACTGTAATCCCAACATGGGTTTACTCATAAGGCTGCTAAATATCAAGTTGGATTCTTAACGAATGTTATTGTCCGGGAACCATTTTTCTTTTCTTTTTTTTGTTGAAACAATGACCGTCCAAAAGCAATACCAACCTGGGTCTTCATACAAACTTGCTATATACCAAGTTCGATTACAAAACCTCATTTCTAACTCTAGCTACTGTCCGGAAACAATCTTTCTATTTTTAGTAATAGTGACATTGACCTTGACCCGAGGGGATCCGAAAGCAATCCTAACAGGGGTGTTCATATAAGCTTGCTACATTCCAAATTCGATTACAATATTTCATTCCTATATTAAGTTATTGCCTGGGAATCATTTCCCTTTTTTTAGTAATGGTGACCTTGACCTGTCCAAAAGCAATCCCAACCCTGGATCTTTATATAAGCTTGCTATATACCAAGTTTGATTACAATCCTCATTCCCAACCCTCTTTATTGTCCAGAAACCATTTTTCTATTTTTAGTAACGGTGATTATGACTTTGACCTGAGAGGGTCCAAACCCAATATCAACCTGCATCTTAATAAAGGCTTCCTTAACACCAAGTTTGTTTACAATATCTCATTCCTAACTCTAGATATTGTCCGGAAACCATTTTTCTACTTTTAGCAATAGTGACTTTGACCTTGACCCGAGGGGGTCCATAAGCAATCAAAACTGGGGTCTTCTTTTAAGCTTGCTGCATATTAAATTCGATTACAATATCTTATTCCTAACTCAAGTCATTTTCCGGAAACCATTTTTCTATTTATAGTAACGGTGACCTTGACCTTAATCCAAGGTGGTCCATATCATTACCAACCTTGGTCTTCATACAAACTTGCTATATATGAAGTTTAATTACATACATGTCTAGTTATTGTCCGGAAACCATTTTTTCTAATTCTAGTAACAGTAACCTTGACCTTGATCAAAGGGGTCAAAAAGCAATTCCAACCGGGGTTTTCCCATTAGGTTTATATATACGAAGTTTGATTGCGATAACTTAATCCAAACTCAAGATATCGTCCGGAAACCAAGAAGGAGATCGACCGACCGACCGACTTGCATTTATGCTATCACTATAATTTATTTATATGTTCATGCTCTTCAATTCTGTATAATCTATTTTTAACTGTTGGAACATTTCTAAAATATCGAGAAAATAATACACTTCTGTCGGACAATGCGCTAATGTCGGACAGTGTGGCAAGTAGATATTTAATATATCGGAACGTGACGTATGCATTGTATATTGTTATATATGAACACCCGGTTAAAACGTGAACGATATAATTATAAAAAAGTAAGTCAGTTAATACAGTTAAAAAGAATAGTGTCGCATGGTATCCGGAATTTTGATCTTTTATTAAAATAAAGAAATTAGAGCGTATAAAATGTTGGTCATTTAAAAAAAAATGTAATTTAGTGAGTTGCATTAAACCATCTAAAACAAAAAAAGTGAATAAAGAGGCAAAAATACACTTTTATACGGTTCTAAGAATATTTTTGATCGAGATATACTCAAGGGAAACTAGGATTGTAAATTATATTTTGTAAATTTATATCTATCATTTATCTTTATATAATGAACCTTTTAAACGCATTTGAGCGGCGGCGTGGCCAAGTGGTTAACACATCGGAGATTGCTGGTGGCGTGGGTTCGAACCCCGTCCGGGAGAAGCTGTAGTTTCCATCAGCAAGAAACTTTACACTCATTGCTTAGTACTGGTTGGTGCCATGAACAGATTCGAGAATGTTTCAATAAGCGTATAGCTTCAAACACAATCGAACTAAAATAAATTAGTATAAACTTAACTAAACTAAACTAAAGACTTTCTTGAAACCCCCCTTATAGTATGTCACTTAAATGTACTATTGAAAATTAAAGTCTATTTTACATCACATGTAAAAAATGCACGTAATTCGCACACTTCGACACATATTGTCATCATGTATTCTTTGTAGCACATACATTCTTTTAACCAATGAAAATCTCGATTAAAGAGCAGTCAGAACTAAAACGTGACCATGCAGAAATCCTGCCTTACTTTTAAGCAAATTATTTCATATTACTAAAAATAGCGATGCAAAAATAATCGTTTCAACAAAACATGGGCATGTTTTAAAGTATGCATGCATTATTCATGCTTTATTCAGAATATGAACGTTACACTTAACGTAAATAGAAATACCAACATGTCTTGAAAATGGCCTTTAAGGTTCGTGCGTAAAACAGCTGTTTAGAAGGTCAAATGTAAAATAAGTACTCCGACAAGTCTTTAAGATATTTTCGTAAATCGCAAACTAATCACATTTTACCTTGTGAACATATTTCAAGGTTGGAGTTAGAATAAAAATGCCTGTGATTGAGTTGGCAAAGAAAAGTTGTTTTCAAATTTCACTCTAAGAAAACGAGAGATTATACATATTCTAAAGAAGTTTTAATTTACTTCGAGCGAAGCTGACTAGTCGGTCGCAAAATGTGAACATGTATAATTATAGTCAAGGTAAGTAAATATATGTGTAGAGTAACGATGAAAATAGGACTATTTTCTAGAGGTAATAATTCACTCTCGACACTCGTGTCCAAAATTGAGACACCAAAGTCACAGAAATGAAAAGCTATTTGAAACACGCCACCAGGTTTCCTTGGTAACATTAAAAAAAGATAATGTAATTTTAAATTTTATCCAGTTTGACTATTTAGAAATGTCTTTTTTTTATTAAATTCATTTAGTCAAATGTTATGAATTTCAAACTTACTTAGTGTATATATTTTCTGATTTATTATGTTAAATGCATTTTCTAGGAAGAAAGATGAATTTATTCCCGAGTATTTCTCATTATTAAAAATAAAAGAAGAAATGTACGATACATAATAAAATTTAGTCCATTTCCGCCCCAAAGAGGAAAAGAGAAATTAAAGGCCAATTATAATTTTATTCAGGTTTTTGTTTTACTCGGTGAGATATAAATAAATGTAAAAAAGTCTGAACATTCACCTTCACATAACCCCGTAAAAAGGTCAAAATTTTGGAACAGTTTTGCAACCTAGTAAACAGTCGGGCATACTTCCTGATCGGGAAACAAGGGGATTCCCCTTCAAGGCTTCCCGATCAGGCAGTAAACGTCAAAATCCTTCCCGATCGGGAAGTTTTTTGGCCTATTTTTACGTAGTTCAGGAAAAATGGCCGCTGCATAATAGTTTTCAACCCACTTCAATATGAACATCACATTTAAGTGCAGAAAAGATACATCTAAAATCCTACCGAGTCATTTTCTTTTAAAATGCTTAAAACTAAAATTATCTGAAAGTGAATTTGAGTGAAGTTTTACGATTTTACTAAGAAGTAGCGGCTTCCCGTTTTGGAAACACTGTTTCCTGATCAGGCATCTAGCATAATATTCACCATTAAATGTTTTCCGTTTGGGAAGTTTTCTTCTTTAAGTTAGCGCGTTCTATTCTGGAATTATTGCTTGAGACAACACCACAATAAAGTTACCTGTGCAACAAATCAACATGTGAGTCATGGTGTGAATGTCTTGAAGTCTGAAGTGTCTAGCAGTTTAGATACAAATGATAGCATCATAGGTGGTGTCTTCTTAAATTTTGTAAAAATGAATATTTGAATATATTCGAATATGGAAAAACGAATATTCGAACATCAATGTAAGTTCTTATTCGTTCCCGGCCCTAGTTATTTTTATTATGCCCACTTCAAAGAAGAGCGGGTATATTGATTTGCTAATGTCCACACAATATCTGTATGACTATAAATTGCATTTATACAATTTTATGTTGAAAAAAAAAAATGTTATGTTATGTTAATGTTGGTCGGCCAGTCCATTGGTAGACCTCAGTTATTATCTTAAAAACTATTAATCACAGAGTCTTCATATTTTACATACTATTGGTCATAACTATAGTAGATGAAACCTATTGATTTCAGGGTCACTTTGTCAAAGGTCAAGGTCACAGGGACCCTAAATGTCAGAATGGTTTCCGCTCATTATCTTGATAACTATTTCTCACAAAGTCTTAATATTTCCAAATTAATTAGTCATATGTAGTAGATGACACCTATGATTTTGTGGTCACTAGTTCAAAGGTCAAGGTCACAGGGGCCTTAAATGTCGAAATTGGTTTAAGCTCATTATCTTTAAAACTATCTATCACTAAGTCATTATATTTCACTTAATTTCATTTAATTGGTCGTAAGTAGTAGATGACCCTATCAATTTTTGGGTCTTTAGGTCAATGGTCAAGGTCACAGGGACCTTAAGTATGTTTGTTTATCCGTCGTTAGACCACATTGTTTCTGCTGATTATCTTAAAAGCTATTTATCAAAAAGGCTTTATATTTCATATATTGATTGGTCATAACTATTAGATAACATACATTGATTTTGGGGTAACTAGCTTAAAGGTCAAGGTTGCAGGTGTTTTAAATTTCGGAATCGTTTCCGCTCATTATCTTGAAAACTATTTATAAGAAAGTCTTCATATTTCACATATTGATTGGTCGTAACTAAAAGATGACCCTTTTGATTTTGGAGTCACTAGGTCAAAGGTCAAGGTCACAGTGACTTGAATGTTAAAATAGTTTCCGCACAATATCTTGAAAAGTATTTTTCACATAGTTTTCCTATTTCATGTGTTGATTAGTCATATGTAGTTAATGACCCTTATTGATTTTGGGGTCACCAGTTTAAAGGTAACAGGGTCCTTAAATGTCAGAATGGTTTGCGTTCATTATTTTGAAAACTATTAATCACTATTTTGAGAACTATTTATCACTAAATCTTTTATATTCCACTTATTGATTGGTTATAATTAGTAGATGACCCCTGTCGATTTTGAGGTCTTTAGGTCAAAGGTCACAAGGACGTTAAATGTCAGAATGGTTTCTACTCATTATCTTCAAAACTACCCGTTATCAAGTTTTTGTGTTTCACATTTTAATTGTTCATAACTAGTAGAGGGCCCCTGTTGATTTTGAGGTCACTAGGTCAGAGGACAAGGTTACAATAACCTTGAATGTTCAAAGTAGATGCTCATAGTTACATTTACATGATAGTATATAATTTATTCCAGCTATTCTCCATTTTGTTTAACTTACTAATGATAGATTTCATTCAATTTCAGCTAGAAAGGGGGGGGGACATATATGTCATTATGATATTTCTTGTTTTATTTATTTATTTTATCTTATATTTTATTCATTTTTTAAAATTAATGTGGCTTAAAGGGTATGTTCTATATCTTACGAAATATTTAAATATTTATTAACAGCAAAATTATGCTGGTTCCATTATTATATGGTTGACTCCTGAAAAAGTAATGTAACATAGAATATCACTGTTATTAAATACAAATGAATCTTGTAAGTAAACAGGAACACAATACTGTTTTGCTATATTAGCCATTCGCGTTTAAGGCAATAAATTACCATATTTATTTCACACAATAATTTTGGAAGTATACTTTTTTTAAATTTTAACAATAATTTTTGCATCAGATATATAGCTTTATACACTTAAGTTTCAGAAATATGACACAGTCACTACAAACACATGTAGTATGCAAACACGTCTTGAGCTATAGCCAAAAAAAAAATTATGTGAGCTCTAGTCAACATTTGAATTATTTGAGCTGCCTGGTAATTGTTTTGAGAAATAACACTCTATGCAATGTTGTTCAACATGTGCTTTACAATCTTAACAGTATGAAACTTTTGTATTGTAATGATGATTTTTGTACTGTCCGTCAAGTATAGTTAATGTTTTGATAGGTATTATTACGCCTAACAAGAACATAAGTTTCGCCAGATATATTCTACTTGTCGTGATTGAATTATGTGCCACATGTCTTTAAAAACTGACCAGGCTTGGCAATTTCTAATCATCAAGGCCAGGAACTACAACAAATATAAGGTACTTCCAGATTGGGAAGCAATGTATCTTAAACTTTTAATGATGAATATTTTGCTAGATGCCTGATCAGGAAGCAATGTTCCCAAAACGGGAAGTGGCTAGTTTTTGGTAAAATCTAAAAACTTTACTTAAGTTCACTTTCAGATTATTTTAATTGTAAACATTTAAAAAGAAAATGACTCGGTAGGATTTTAGATGTATCTTTTCTGAACTAAAATGTAATATTCATATTGAAGTGGATTGAAAATTGTTATGCACCGGCCATTTTTCTTAAACTACGTAAAAAAGGCCTAAAAAACTTCCCGATCGGGAAAGATTTTGACGTTTGTTGCCTGATCGGGAAACCTTGAGGGGAAATCCCCTTGCTTCCCGATCAGGAAGTATGCCCGACTGGTAAAGAATTAAAACACGGTCAGCAAACTTAAATATCGGATACTCGGTTAGACCCTCTATTTCCTTGTTCATTTCTACCTGAATTTATGTATTAATACATTCAAAATTGTAATGCGGTTTAATACATGTAGTGTAAAAATAACGCCGAGTGTAAGACACAGTTTTTGTCTTTCTCGAAACACGGTTAGTCGGTTTAAAGATTTCAAATATTCAGCAAAATTTTTATTGAATGTACTCATTCAACTCAATATCGGTGACCGATAAAATTACTTTCATCCAATCAGAAATCTAATTTTTACTTGGGTGTTTAACATGAGTGAATATATGGGCATACAATAAATAATATAATGCATAATCTTAGGTTTTAACCGATTTATTTAATATCTTTTCCCCATAACCGATTTAAACATACAATAACTCAGTACAAGAATGGAAATTTTAGTCTATTTTATTCCTTGCAACTCAATAATTCATGAATTTTAAATATCAGACCGGATCGAGTTAGCGTATATACGTCACGTCTCAGTCACGAATATTGACTGTAACAAATAAAATATGGTGGAATTTAGGATGATGACTCAAGAACAAAAAGATTACCTATAAACCGAGAAGTTGAATTCTTTAGGCTTACCAAAATAATGTATATGAAATATGTAATATTTACAAAATTCACATTCAATTCGCTTGCGGCGATACAAACACACCTAGTATAAGAGTAGCATGCCTATAATATGTAGCATGTTTGGCAACATTATACAATATAAGGAATAATTTTTAAGTGTTATCAAAATTTAAAGGGTTATCAAAATTTTGATCGTATCATGTGGAACCCGGTCATACAGTCCTCAACATTTTTACCCACTCAAAATTAAATGTTACAATGTTCTTAAACCCCGTTGTACTCAAAATTTTAAGAGATATCTACTTTAAATCAATATGATAGGATTTGATATTAAATGTAAAAATACGATCGCAATCGAAATTTACCGCTTATTGAAAATGCAATATTTGAGATTCTTTGTGGAACTAATAGTAACCCATACTTTTTTAAGGTTATTTCTCACTCGGTCACTGTCAGACTTCGTTGCGCAAGCGCGTTGGCGGAATAAATGACGCGTTTGAAATTACTCGAAATTACAGACAAATTACTTTATAATTATAACATTTTGTAAATTTCTATCGAAAGTTGCGCGTGACTGGTCACATTTTGTGCTTTTATTTCTCCCTTACATAAAAAATATACATTGTCACGAAATACCGAGTCACTCAAAAACGCTTACATATATAGCTATATATCATTATTACAGCATTATTCTATCGTCTTTTTCTTAATTTGCAAGCAAGTACATTAAATTTTGTAAATTTTTATTATAGCAATTATGTAATATTTTTGTACATCTTCATTGAAAGTACTGGATAAAACAACGAAAACTTTCAAAATAAAGTTCCCTTGTCAGTTGCGACTGTAAACAGAGAACATTCATATCAAATATGAACACAATAATTTACGAATCATTAAAATGACAGTGGAACCGCCATATAGACATCAACACCCGTAGCAACTCTGCATGCCTTTTACGGATTTTTAGGAAGCAGTTGTGTGTATACGTATACAATAGCTGGGACTGGGTAATAAGTTTCTACCATTGTACCCGAAGTTTCAATTTCATATCGAATTAAAACTTTATAGATTTGTCTTTTCTCTTAATTGCATCCACAACACTTGCGTGCATGTTTCAATGTCTTGAAATACCAGTTTTAGAACCTTTTAGATTCATCACAGTGCTGGTTTAACAAGTTCGAATCCAAGAGTAAACAGAATTTGATGATAAAACTTCATGTTCATGCAAGCACCTCCAAACATTCGATATACACATTTTTTTATGTCTTCAAATAATCCCTCTCATAAACTATCATATAAACGTGTATGTGATTTTGTTTCAGTCGTTTTGATGGAGAACAAAGTAATCGTTTTATTAAATCTTACATTTGAGCTATACCATTATTGAGCATCGTGCAATGATACAGGCGTTTCCTGAACAGATATCCTGGTACTCCTCCCATCTGTAGAGGCTACACAGAAAAAATTCGCATCTTTAAAATTGAAATACTTTCAAATATGCAATATAATTCAAAACATAGTTTTTCAAAGATCGTGCCTGTCATTTTAGTCGGACATTGGAGGTGGAACATTGTAACATTATGTTATAAATTCTTCAAGTCAATATGAAATACATCAACATGCATGTAAGAACCAATATCAACAACATCGTCATGCTACAATATAATTAATTTGCAAAAGAATAGTGCACTGGATGACAGAGAAATTTTGTATACTGATAATAGCAAAATATTGCCACATATGGTATCGGGATTTTGCAATAATGTTTTGACTACACGATGTTGTACTTTTGATTGAAGTTTGATATTTATCAGAACGAATCGCAAAATGCATTAGTAAAAGTTGTACTTTTTGTAAATGCGTTTTGGCCTTAGGATAATCGATTCAAATATTTCAATATGCACCTTAACCCGACTCCGTTAAAAACAGGTCGGCCCTTGACCCCTCCTCGGGCACTGATTGGTGTCTCATTGAAAAAATCAAATTTTGAAACTTTATTTTTCACCCCCCTTTATAACACGTCAAAAAAAACGATAGTTAAAAAATTCAGAAAAATTTCCCGTCAACTCGGTCATGAAATTTGCAAACTTTTCGATTTTCTGTGTTTTTTTTCTTCATCAAAAAATTTTTTTAAATCAAAGGGGAAATTTAGAACTTAAAAAGAAAAGTTCTTGGATTTAAAGAAATATTGCATTTCCCTTTGGGGAATCTGATTTCAGGCTTGGGTTATCATTTTTTTTGTGTTTTCGTTCACTATTTGCTCAAAAAAGTTGCAAAAAATATTACCAATAAATTAAAGCCTCGCACCGACTTTTTTTCTAATTATTAAATTTTTATCTTAGGCGTTTAGAACGATTCATAAATCAAGAAAAAGGGTAAGTCGGTTCTCATAGCTTAAAGTTTTGATGTAAAATACTAACACTGTACAACATTGCTATACAATAGTATTCATACAACACAGTATTAATGTTAAAGAATATGTCGCGGTGTGTCTATAATAACCAAAAGAAATTTAAAACCCCTCGTCAGCTGTGAATCAGCTGATCGCTGTCTAGTAAAATAACTTATATTTCGGTTAAAAGAACGTGTGTCCTAAATTTTGGTCGCACAGCTGATTTTGTTATTTCCTTTGTCATCGTGGTTCATGGCCACTTTCGGTGAGAAAGAAAATTTAAAACCCGTTTTACTTTGATTTAAGTTACATAAAACAACAATATGTGTTACGGAACACTGTTAGTGCCATTTAACAAAATATCAATGATTTCAAATAGGTAAAATAATTAATGCGAAATGGAACGGTTTATTTTGATTTGTACTCTTATCTCTAATTTGAAAGGGGTTATTTACAGAACATTATTTATGAACAGAGCATGAGTCTAAACAAGATATTGCAAAACGATGTATGCCCCCCCCCCACAGCAGCCTGGTGTTAAGTTACCGGTTGAAAACTGTTGAGTAACACAAGGTCAATGTCCTACTTGACGCAAAAACCGAAAGGGGTCATTAAGTACCAAATGTTTGTATGACATTTGCGGGCCAAGGTCCCATTGGTTGCAAAGTTGTTTATTAGAAATTATTTTGATATAAAGGGTCAATGTGACCTTGACCTTTGACACTGCGACTTCAAAATCGATAGGTGTCATTTACTTGTCAAGACCAATCCACCCGAGAAGTTTGTGGACCAAGGGCCCAAATTATTTGTCAGAAGTCAATTGTGACTTTGACCCTAAAATCTTAGGTGGGGTCTTCGAGCCCACGTATTGTGCAGTTATTGATCGGAAACCATTTCGACATACTTGGTGAATGTGACACCTTGACCCTAAAATCTATAGGGGACATCTACTGGCCAAGAGCAAGCAATGCACCTGTAAAGTTTGAGGGCAAAAGGGCCGTTGGATTATAGTTATTTTTCAGAAAGTATTTTCATAAAAAGGTCGGTTAATGTGAATCATTTTCATAAAAAAGGTCAATGTGAATTTGATCTTTGACCCCAAAATCAATGCCCTTTAAGGGCAACGGGCCCATTGATTGTCGACTTATTGGTATGAAACTGAATTGGTATCAAGGTCAATGTGACCTTGACCTTTGACCAAAAAAAAACGTTAGAGGTCATCCAATTGCCAAGACCAGTGCAGAGCAAGGGGCTATGAGTTGTAGTTATTAGTTGGAAACAATTTTGATATTTAAGGTCAATGTGAACTTAACCTTTGACCTAGTGATCCAAAAAACTTTAAGGATCATCTCTGGACATGACCAGTGTTCATAACAAGATTAAAGTTCTTAAGCTCAGGTGTTATTAAGTTATTGATTGGAAAGTTTTGGTGTATGGACCAACTGACAGCAAAGGGGGGCATAAGAAGGGGGGGGGGGGGGGGGGCATAATAATGCTGTATGTACACTTTACATATTTAATCCGTGAAGAACTTGCATAGAAAGTGATGTAACAACTCAAACATCAATGGACAATGAAAACAAAAACAAATGGCTTTTTATGAAAATAACTTTGTTCTGAATTTGTACAACTTGGAAAAAGTTATATGGAAACATAACCTACCAATTAACATGAGATCTTTGACGAGACTGTTTCATGAACACTGTAACTTGAACACAAATTCTAACTTTAATACAAGTTAACTTGAAAACCTTTTTTTTAACTATACAATACAATCAAATCTGTACATTGTAGAATACCTGTGAACAAAGACCATATCTGATGAACCTGCCTATAAAGGCCAGTATTTTATCAATTTCCCATTTCAACAATGAGAGAGCTAAGGTATACGTTTTTTAATGATGAACTTTGGAGTGCCAAGATCTTTTTTAAAAAGGGGGGGGGGGGTGGAGGAAATATCCTAACTAAAAAGGCTTTACCCAGAAAAATAAATAAATGGGGTAAAACCAGAAACGAGGAGCACTGGAGTGACTCCATCCTTCTACATAATATTATTTCTCTCCAGTAAAACAACTCCCCAATTTTCATCACGTCTCTATACTGGACATTACAAAAAGGTCCAACTGTATTTTTAACTGAGTCATTGATAGTTGTATCACAACAAGGTGATTTCCTTGACACCATTTTTATAACTGAGACAACACCAAGGTTGCTGACATATCCAATACAAGGTTAAACAACTCATATAGTTTTTACAAGGTTTCACAAATACACACATCATATTTCCCCTTGAACTTTACTACAAATGTCTTATTTTTCTCTGTATCCATTAGAAAACAGATCTTAATACAAAAACTAGTTAACCGTTTGTAAATAGTACAAATATTGCCGACACAGCAACATCATTTTTTGTGTGTAATGTTCAGGAGTAAACAACTTTTTCCTTCTAATAATTTTGTCTTATAATGAAGAAAACAGTCAACTCAAAAAGGCTACACATAAAAAATATAAGTTTGCCACTTCCCACATGGTGCATGAATTCATTTTTCTGTCAGATACTTTAACAAAAATTTACCATATTTCAAGATAAGCAATATTATATTGGTTGATCAGAGGTGACAAACAATATTTTATATATGGCCTAGAAACTGGTCTTCATAATAAACATATTAAACAAGTATAGGGTACATGTGTCCTCTAAATAGAGGTTTGTACTGTAGTATTAATTACTATGAAATAATTATCATAATAATATTGATATTAACTAATCAAAATGATCTAAAATAACAAAAACAAGCTGGCCTTTCATTGATCGAGTTTTCTATGTAAGTTTTATAAATTTTGCAGATGCTTCTTCAGTACAGGTTTGACTGTAACATATTGAACATTTCCACATCATCAAAAAATATTGGTATATAAAGAAACTGTCTCAAATCTGTGACAAGTTCGTACGAAGTTTAAGTACAGAGGTACATTTAGTAAATTCTATTTTTGTATTGCAACTCCTTCAGGCAACAAGAGACTTGTTTACTGACTATCTATGTATCTCTATGTTTACTTTATTGTCTGTCAAACAGCTCACAAGACCAAATGAGCCGCGTCACGACAAAACCAACATTGTGCGTTTGCGACCAGTATGGATCCAGATCAGCCTGCGCATCTGCGCAGTCTGATCAGGATCCATGCTGTTCTCTTACCAACCCTATTACAAATAGCGAACAGCATGGATCCTAATCAGACTGCGCGGATGCGCAGTCTGGTCTGGATCCATGCTGGTCGCAAACGCATTATGTTGGTTTTGTTGTGATGCGGCTAAAATGGCATGTCAAGAGAGTTTAAAAATGTACCTTCTTACTCTAGAATGTTTGGTGTTTACCGTTGCTCTTTATTGCTACATGTTTAAACAAAAACACCATTATATTTTACATACAAACAACAGTAAAAAAGCAACTACAAAGCATTTTCTTAATCCTTCAAATAAATCATTAAAGCACCTTTTTCTAAAATCATTTCCATAAAATATTGGAAAATAACAAGAAAGTGTACAATCATAAAATCATCTTTTCCATGGTTTCCAAAGCAAAAAAAACAACAACAAGAGGGCCATGATGGCCCTGAAGTCGCTCACCTGTACATAGGCCCCCGGAGCGGGACCAGTTTAAAGCCCGGGGCTTTTATTTGAACAAACTTTGTAGACAACCATTAGAAGATGTTTCATGCTAAACATCTAAGGTCTAGCTCCTTGGGATTTTTAAAAGAAGATTTTTTTAAGTTTTTTCTTTACACATATAGTTAAAAACAATGACACACCTGGGGCAGGGCCAGTTTTGACCCCAGGGCTTTGATTTGAACAATCTTTGTAGACACTTACTAGAAAATGTTTCAAGCTTAATATCTAAACTCTAGCTATTCGGGTTTTTTCAAAGAAGATTTGTAAGTTTTTGCTTTACTCGATAAGGAAAATCAATGTCCCCCGGGGCGGGGCCAATTTTGACTCCAGGGCTTTTATTTGAACAAACTTTGAAGACACTCACTAGAAGATGCTTCGTGCTTAATATCTAAACTCTAGCTATTTGAGTTTTTTCAAAGAAGATTTTTCAATTTTTGCTTTAGTTTTACACATATAGGGAAAATGAATGACCTCCGGGGTGGGACAATTTTGACCCCAGGGCTTTTATTTGAACAAACTTTGTAGACAATGACTAGAAGATGTTTCATGCTATATATCTAAACTCTAGCTATTTGGTTTTTTCCAAAGAAGATTTTTTAAGTTTTTCCTATACACATACAAGGAAATTTGGAAAATCAATGACCCCCAGGGCCGGGCAAATTTTGACCCAAGAGCTTTTATTTGAACAAACTTGGTAGACACTCATTAGAAGATGTTTCATGCTAAATATCTTAGCTCTAGCTCTTTGGGTTCTTTAAAAGAAGATTTTTTGAAGTTTTTACTATATGTATATATGGAAAATCAATGACCCCCTGGGGTGGGGCCAACTTTGACCCCAGGGCTTTTATTTGAACAAACTTGGTAGACATCCATTAGAAGATGTTTCATGCTAAATATCTTAGCTCTAGCTCTTTTGGTTCTTTAATAGAAGATGTTTTCAAGTTTTTACTATATGTATATAGGGAAAATCAATGACCCCCTGGGGCGGGGCCAACTTTGACCCCAGGGCTTTTATTTGAACAAACTTGGTAGACACTCATTAGAAGATGTTTCATGCTAAATATCTTAGCTCTAGCTCTTTTGGTTCTTTAAAAGAAGATTTTTTAAGGTTTTACTATATGCATATAGGGAAAATCAATGACCCCCTGGGGCGGGGCCAATTTTGACCCTAGGGCTTTTATTTGAACAAACTTGGTAGACACTCACCAGAAGATGTTTCATGCCAAAAATCTAAGCTCTAGCTCTTTGGGTTTTTTAGAAGAAGATATTTTAAGTTTTTTCTTTTGGTTGCCATGGCAACCAGAGTTCTGCATGGAATTAAATTCTTTGAACAATTTTCAAAGGTGACCACCAAAGGAACATTCCTGTGAAGTTTGGATGAAATTGGCTTCGTGGTTTATGAGGAGATGTCATTTAAAGTAAAAGTTTACAGACGCCGGACGAAAAAGCGATCACAAAAGCTCACCCTGTCACTTTGTGACAGGTGAGCTAAAAAACAGCACTTTTAAATATCACATACATAACTTCAGAAAATTTACACCTTTAAAAGCTATAAAATGTTTCAAAATGTCTTAACCACAAACAAATGTAGATCACTTTACAAATATTCAATAATTCATTAATTTTCAATCAGTGGGAAATTTAATTTTTATTGAAAGAAAAACAACTTTATTTTTCCTTTAAAAACTAGCAGAAAATATGGCATTTTGTTATTAACCCCTGGGTACTAATTCTGAGACAAATGTCATTTTGCTAAGCTTGGAAATTTGGAAAAAAGGGGAACAATAGAAAAATTGTATGAAAAAAAAATAATCACCAACATATTTGAAATCTTAACAAAAATTAATTTCAAGTTTTTAACTACAAAAAATAAAATTTTTTCCAAATTTGTATTTTTAACTAATATCAACAAAAATAAATCCTGTTGAAAGAACAAAAAAAGTTTGTAACTAAACAAAGTATTGAATATCTAATGAACTAAGCAAAATGGAAAATATTAAGAACTACTACATACTACTTTAGCAATAAATCTACAGAGTGAACTAGCTTTTTAATCATTAAAAACTGTGAATAGCTAATGAACTACATACAAACTACTGTGAAAAACAACAATATAAAATTAATCGGGCCCAACCCACCAAAATATAACTATATGTATCATAATACGACTGTCACAATTTTTATCATAACTATACACTAAAATCAAAATATTAAAATTAAATATTATAAAAAGATTCAGTTTATAGAGAAAATTTAACAGAACACAATATGATTAACTTTATATAACAAAAAAAAAATTAAACAAAACTCATTCTTTTTTTTTTTTGGGATTGGGTTTTATGTCGCACCAAAACAGTATAGGTCATATGGTGACTTTCTAGCTTTACTGTTGGAGGAAGACCTAAGGTACCCCTCTATGTGTTATTTCAGACACGTGAGTAGAACCATTGGTGTTCTGTAAGCTAGCTGGATAGCTTACCCACATCAAAAAATTGGAAGATGCTTGCAAGGCTTGAGGCAAGTTGTTTGAAGTCATCAACCTAAACTATTGGCTATGCATATCCCACCAACAAAACTCATCATTATTTGTCACATAATTCATTAACTAACCTTAATATACTTCAAGACTCTGCTACATTTCAATGTTAATTTTACAACCTATTTCTTTTCAAACCTTGACCACTGTTTGAATCAATAAATACTCACACAAGAAGAATCTAAGGGTTCACTATCAAAACAAAAAGGCACATGGGGAAATTTGCTTTAAGAATATCAAAATGGTTTAAAATGGAGGAAATTTTTTTTTTATATCCAGCCCTTATTAACACTGAATCATTTTTTAGACAATTGGATGAATTCCATGTAGAGGACATTGCAGAGAAATTGGTAAAAATGTTAAGAATGATCTCAGACAAACTGTTTACTATATGCATACCACTGGAGACCATGAAGAAGGCTATAAACTTTTAAAATGAGCACTTTCTTTTAATCTTTATGATAGAACATAACTAATTTTCAATTAATTGGAACATGGAATGCAATAATCCCATCTTATATCTGGAACATTCATAACATAACAAATCAACAATTTACAAACAATTAACTACTGAGTATTATCATTAAATATAATTTTTTACTGGTTACAAAAAAATATTTAAACTTGAAGTCATTAATTAAACACTAAAAAAATGTTATTTGAAAATACATTTTGTCTTGAACAACAATAATAATTAACTATGGCACATGGAAACAATGTTTTTGTTCAAATATATTTGAAAGACTTTATAACATACTGGATTTCCTGTAAATTTGAAAAACAAACAAAAACAAGTGAAATTTGCATAGAAATACAAATTGTGTAAATTTTAAGAAAAAAAAAATCTCTGAAATATTTTATTAATAAAAAAATATGTAACTTAGATATGTACTGGTCGGGGACCATCAACCGGACACTTTTTGAACATTTTCCCATAAAGATTTCATAATTTCCAACTCAGAGACCTAAAAATTTGAGACAGTACAGCTAGGTTCTTCTCCTAACTAACAAACTAGTTTGTTTATTTCTGATTGTATTGACACTTATGTCAGAGGCTCTTCAAGGAGGGTATCAAACTTACCAAAATTGTTTACGGTCAGGACAGATATTTACATGGAGTGATTTAATTCATATAAAAGCTTGGGTGTATTAATTTTTAACATGATATACAATATTTCAGCAACAAATGCTGAAGTTTTGGAAATTCTATTGTTATTTTGCAAATGATTATAGCTGGTATAGGAGATCAGGCATTGCTTTCTTGACGCCCAAATTTCAACGTCAACATTATTAAAATAGACATTAAAGTATTACCATTTACAGAGGTTGAAATAAATTTGTTTACTAAATTATAGAAGAAACATGCATTTACTGTTGATAAAAAAGTGACTGACAACCACTGAACAAAGAAAATACTAAATTAAGCATTTTCTGGGCCGTCCGGGTTTGGTGGCTGTCTGGTTTTGGTGGTCCCCAACCAGTCTAAAATAATCACATGGTAAAAAAGCACGGATTGTTCAGCTAGGCAGGAATTCTGATTGTATTTATGCAAACAAGTATGATCATTTATAATTATAATCTACACCTGAAATTACTACCAAATAATGTTTCTTTTCAAAATTCAGAAATAAATTCATCAAATTGTCCAATAATTGATCTTTTCTCTTTTTTTAGACATATCTTATGCGTTCAGTGATGGAAGAGTCTAAGATTGGTATGAATCATAGCTATGCCGTGGTCATCACATGCTTTGATCACACCCTCATCATTAGTGGAGCCCCCTGGTGCAGCTATAAACTCAACTCCGCTCTGTAAAATATACAAATAAATTTACATGTTTGATGATGTGGCTGAATTGTGCTCTGGTGAATTCAAAGTGGCTTATTGCAAAAATATGGAGGGTACCTTACAAAAAGCACCACAATGTTTGATTGGAATAAGTCAAAATTTACGAAGATTAAACCATCACTATTACAGACATGTGACCAATTTCTATCACTATAGATACTGGCAGACAGAAGGTGTCCATACCCTAAATACCTTCTCTACACTGCAGTGAAAGATTCATTAAAATAAAAACTTGGCCCCCTGGAAAAGGAAGTCAACATGAGTTTGTAATTCAAGTATTTTTTACTTTTGTCCTTTCAGTAGTAAAACAATGATAGAAAATTCATAAATGATTTTAAAACTCTGCACAAAACACTTTCCATGAATGTGGCAGTGTTGGCTGTTATGTCTATACTGATGCCATGTCTCCAGTACAGTACCCAGTTAAGTATTTGTGGCTCATTAGCAAAAAATGATCTCCAAACTTGTGTAAATTCTGCAATACATTTCATAGCCAATTTAAATTTATACTTATTAATTCATACAGTACAAATATTTAATTAGGTTACAACTATTTTTAAGAATAATATTAAATTTGATTAACAGTTTCTATGTCTACACAGAGTAACAGATAAACACTCACCTGTACCGCTCTGTCAATGTTGTCTCTGAATGGAAAGAAAGCATCAGAACTAAGTGCCACACCTTTCAACTGGGAGATCCATTCCTTCCTTTCTGCCTGTAACCAGAAAGGGAGGTAATTTTGGTAAATTTTATAATAAGTTATCAAGAATGATCCCCCCTTTATAATGACTTTCATATTTATTTTTGCAAGCTCAAATTATAATACAGAAGGAATACAGAGAATCAGAGAGCAGAAGTATCGTGAAAATCATTTCATTTTAACACAACTTTATTATGACAACAAATTAAGTGACTAAGTTAGTAGAAACTGTTTATTGAAATTTAAAATGTAAAAAAGTAACTTAAGACAACCTATCCAACTTATTTATCTGATTTTATGCTGATTTAACGCATGTTTTTGTTAAATCTAGGAAATCAATCCACCTAACCAACTTTTTTGAATAACTGACCAGTAATTACCAATTTTTCCATAAGTGACCATCTAAAAATCTTGCATCATTTCTGAATCAAAGGTAAGAGAAAAATGACAGACCATTAAGACTCTTCTTTTTTATTTTTAATAGCTTCATCAAATGATAAAATCAAATGCACATGGCCGGATCTGAATCCACATTGATGATAGGCAAGTCACGAAGTGGTTAAATGTAAGATATAATAACCACAGAGCCAGAGATATCATCAAGGGCTGTATAAGTTAAACATCACAGAAATACAAACCTCTGTAAGCATTTCTGGTACTTCATCATACACACTCTCCCAACTTGCTCTGTCTGAATCCTGAAATTATACAACAACACAGATTCCATCAATTTTCATTCTAAAAAAATTTAAAAGCTCATAACAGCAGTGCTAGGGGACATATATATTGCATAACTAATTCACACCAATATAAAACTAAGATAGCAAGACTTCATTATGTGACTGATCATCAGAAATCTCTTCTTTTTCTGCATTTTTTTCATGTTAATTAAAAAAAATTATTTAAATATCTCTTCAGGCATCACATTAAACTTAACATTCAACAAATACATTAACACTTACCAAGCTAAATTTCTTGAGTGGACTTGTCCATCTTTATATCAGAACATTTTCTTTAACCTTTCATTATTCTTAGTGATCATTTCAAAATAATTATTGCCTGAATTGTTACCAGTGCAGACCACTGTCATCATCTGCCTTGTGATGAGGGTCTGCACTGGTCGCTAGGTATCTTCAGAAACAGGTGGCACAACCCCGCCTGAATCTTATTATACAGGTATTGAACCCAAAATCTTGACTGGCATAAATAATATTTTAACTTTTTATTTGTGTACAATTCATCATCTCTCTCAGTAACCTTTCAGGTATATAACCCACAAAGATTTCTTGTAGCATCAATAAATAGAGGATATTGAATGAGTGTAGGTTTAATACTAAATTTATTGAACAAGTTGAATAAAATCATATTATGCGAGCCTCTGGCGAGCATAATATTGTTTTATTCAACGAGTTCAATAAATTTAGTATTGAATCTACATGAATATAATATTCTATTTATCACATATATAAAATAAGAACAGTAACTTGTTAAATAGTCATTTTTCTTTGACGCGCCTATATAGTGTAACACTTACATTAGCGCGCTTTAACACTATATTTATAGCGCAAATGACGTGACGTCAAAGTGTTATTGTACTAGTGTAATATTGTCTAGTGTAATATCGTTTTTATTAAATGGCTTTATTACACTCCTGTGCCGCGGTTTATGTGACAATAAACTTTATAGAGCAGTGTTCCCTAAATGTTGAAACATTTAGACACAATGGAACAACTAAATGATGTTAAAACTTACCACACCAACAGTTCCCAGTACAAACTGATCTATGGCATTAGCCATCTCTGCTCTCTTTGTTCCCTTCTTAAACTTCATGTTCATCACTTTGGGATGCTGTCTTAACCACCTATAACACAATGTAACAGTGATCACAATATTAAAGGCTTTTTTGAAGCATTATGATGATTCATTTTTATAAAGATCTTTTACCCTTTACCTGCTGAAGTTGTGTATTGATTTGCACCACTTTGAATTTCTTTTTCTAGTCTATTTGAAAATCAAGGCATTTCAATATCAAAATTCAAAAATTGCACTATCAACAGTATAGACCCTGGTCAGCCTGCCCAAATGCACAGACTCAATGGCCTGGGGCAAGGAGAGCAGTGGCCTAGTGGTTAAGTTGTCGGCCTCTCAACCCCTGGATCATGGGTTTGAGCCCTACTCAAGTCACCACCATGTTTCTTCATATGACATCAGTACTGGTTGGTTCCAGGAGGCGGACTCGATTAATATAAGTTGCAAGAACTTGTTTTGCAATCAAGCTTAAATAAATATGTTTAAACCAATGACCTGGCTCTATACTGGTGGCAAAGACTAATCACTTTTTGTTCCAGCAGGTTAAAGGTTAGGAACAAACTTTATGCTTTAGAAATAAATTATATCATCATTACATTTGAAGAATCAAACTATATTAACTTATAACACAATAAGTGTTTTTTCTCCTTCACAATCAAAACAAAAATGTATGTAGCTTAAACATATATATAAATACATGTAGGTCTAACGCTCAATGTTGAGCATAACTTCACAGTTCCAGCTGGGTTTTATTCTGAATGTTCCATATACAGACAACACCATTCGGATCTTAATAACAAATTCACCAGGATAAGTTTTAATTCACCAGGATAAGTTTTAATTTAGTTTTCACTACAGATAACACTTTTTTAAATACATAATTATCAGAAATTTGATAAATGATATTCTACTTTCAATAACATACCAGTTATTAGCCTTGTCCCCAGCAAGTCTAGTACAATGAATTCTTGACTGTTGCCCGGCTCCAATCCCAATAACCTGAAATATTATCAAGTTTATAAATGTACCAGCAAACTGACACTTAAATTTACCCTTTTTGAAATACAGCAATATCAAATTCAAATAGTGTGTGTAGCTTATCTTTTCTGTGTGTGATTAAAAGATGTTTATTTGACATTTAAAAATATTGTATAGCAATTATCAGTATCATTATATATCTATAAGTTTGGTAGGAGAGATGTTCATTAAAAATGTACATTTATAGGGGCTTCATTATGTTCATCATTAACACACTACAACTCTACATAATCAAACTTTACACATTGAGCAAAATTCTGGTCTTTCATACATATCTACACTAATTTGAAGTTTAACTGTTATTTTCCACACTGGATTTAGATAACCTACCTGACCATTTTTAGCATAACAAACAGAGTTGGATTGTGTATACTTTAATGTTATACTGGCAACAATCAGATCTCTAACATTCTTCTCTGACACCTGAAATAATACACATCAATTTGTTCAATCATTTATTAAAGTAACTCCACAGAGGTTTAAAAGCCTAAAAAATATAAAATATGATTTTTTTACATAGATCAGCTAGGGCACTTAAAACAGAAAGATATGCAAAAGATAATTAAGAAATATACGCAGAAGTAAATTGAAAATCGTATTTTTGTGATAATCTTAGCCCTTGCAACGCTTTTCTATTTTTGGTCATTTTACAATTAAAATAATTATTCTGGAAAAGACGGAGTGAGCTAATGATCTGAAATTTCAAACTCAATGTCTAGACCTTCTTCAATTCTTGGTCTGCACTGTTCCTCAATCAGTACTTTAGATATTTCCTTAAAAAAGATAAATTGTGTGCTGTCCAGACTGAAGGATGGACAAGTTCATTTGATATATTTAAGGTTAAACAAAAACTTAAATAGAAGAGGTACAACAATGACTATATCTGTCTAGATTATAATAGAGTATTTTTACGGTACCTCTGATTTTGAAGTGACAACATTTTTGAAGACAAGTTTATTGATGTTGGCATCATTTCTTTTCTGTGTCATCTGTAGACCAAACAATGTTCTTGTCTCCATCTCTGGGGGCTCATATTCTGGATCAATCTACAGAGAAAAAGAAATTGGTGAAACTCTTTTTTAGTTTATATAAAATTTTTTAGTTTGATTAAGCTGGAAGCTATAAGCTTGATGAAACACTCTCTTATCCGTTCCTGGAAAGCAATGAACGTTAAGTTTCTTGCACACAGAAACAACAGCTCGCCCCTGACTGGGTTTGAATCTTCGAAACAAGCAATTCTTAGTTTACTAGTCTAATGCATTAACAACTCAGCCACTTATTTCTTCTTACTGCAAAGGCAAACTAACAAAAAGGTGATGTACAACAAAAATATCCCAAATCTGTAAATATATTAAGAAAATAACTGGAAAATGATCAACTGAGATACTTTTATATCCAATATTGTTACCAGGCACATAGTTTACAGCAGTTTTTATATGACTATATAACTTACCTCCAGGACACAATAGTTTCCATTCTTTTTCTTCTTCAGAATTTCTATAGCTTCTGGTGCATATCCAGGGGCAATAACTCCATCTGAGACCTATAATTAGTTTTATTCTATATATGTTATTTCCAGGGATGCCAACAGACAAGTTGGAAAAAAAAGGAAAATTAAATGCGAGGGGTCATGGGGGCTGCGTAGGCCCCCCATGCAGGTCCAGGGCAGAGCCCTGATGGGAGACCAGGGGGCGAAGCCCCCGGAAGCTCCTGGGTTTTCATCCTTTTCAGATGGTCTAAAATGCATTTCTTTTAGTGCTTTATCAAATATTTTCATTAACTGATATTGATATTTACTGATATTTATATTGACAAAATCGTCACCAATGCAGACGTTTGTCTCGGTTGATCTGATATTCACATTTACTGTGTTCTCTAACCATTTCAAATTAAACTTATTTTTAACATTTTTGTCACAGTCTTTGATCTTCGAAGTGTTGTTGGAGTTAATTGCTGCCATTATTCATGTAAACATATCTTTCTTGCTTATGGGCCGACATTTTGTTTTGCTTTCTTCAACTACAGAAAGACGCTACGATTGATCGGTATATTTAACGCTATCGTTCATTGGCTTAATATAATAGCGACAATGACTGAACATACCCAAAAAGCGGTACGGTCTAAATATTTACGGTACGGTCTAAACATTTACAATCGGCGGACAATAGACGGTAGCAAACGCGGCGAAAGAGACCCCCACCTCGAAAAAATTTTCTCCTCAGATTTACATCGTTCTCAAAAGTGTTCGAGGACCTCGAAATCTGCGGATTTCCGCGGAAAATTGGCATCCCTGTATTTCCCTTTCATCAGACCCTTTTACACAAAAGTTGCACATTTTTGTTGTAGCTAGTTAATTTGCAAGTTTGCAAAATATCCAAGATTCAGATACAACAGTTTTTTTTGGTCAGCTTTTCTGTCAACAACCTGCTCACTGCAGACCTTACTTTCACCTTTTTTTCTTCTTCTCCCATAACATTCAATTCCACACAAAGATCACCAAAATTAGCAGTAGAGTACAGATGATGTTTAGATTTCGACAAATTGTTAGAAATCAAATTATTGTCATTTGACAAATTGTCATTTTAAATTTATATAAACTATCATATTAAATAGGTCCAGGGAGTTATAAAGCTAGCGTGGGACAAGTTTTAATATTTCACGAAGATGTGTTTTGTGAAAATAAAAATGTTATGAATATGAAAACAATCACTGTTATGAAATATAGAACAAGTTATAAAATATGCCGACATACAGTAAAATTCTCCCCATTGTCATAAACAGGAGGATTGAAAATAAAAGAAAATAGTTCACAAGTTTTGACTAACCTCTCTAGAGATTATCTTTGCAGTAGGAACATCACATTCATCAGATAGTGAGATAAAATCTCCAAATGATGACATCCTGTCTGCACCTGTAAAATTAATACATCTACGTTGATATTTTCATTTTTTTTATATACTTTTTAAGTCTAATCTGCAGATTTTAGGTAACGGATATGCTCTGCTTTGAATTAAAAACCGTTCATTCAAATTTTAATAGATTTCATTCACAAAATACTAAATTTAAGTTCAAAAAGTTTGCTATAAAAATATATATGGAGTCACAATTCAACTATATTCTGCCTTGTCCCATATTTAGTCAGTTTCATGACTTTTAAGTATTTTCTAATGGGGTGAAACCAGACTTGTTTGAAAGAGTGAAAAATTACAGACAGATATTCACATTCTTTTTACTGTTAAATTCAGCATACCTGCTCTAAATCAGAATTTTGTTCAACAATCTTACTTGTTTCCATTATCTAATATACTTTTGTACGGTTAAATAAATGACAAATCTTACCTCTCGCCCTAGCGTAGGCTTCAGCTAAGGGAGATAAATTCTCCATATCATCTACCATACATACTTTACTATCTTCCTCGGACATCCCATGTCCACCAATAGCTGCTCCTGTAGTATGTTTAAATCACAAGTCATGTCTGATGCTTTATAATAACTTTTATCATATCATTACATTGATTTCTGTTGATAAAATGCATGCCTGATAAATTTAGTTTTATCAGTCTCCCTCAACTTTATCAGACACCTAAAAAAAAATTGAAATAAAATAAAAAGAATGGAATATTTTACCTCTTACTAGTTTGAAAATATTAAAATGATAAAACTTTGAATCAAATAGATTTTTTAGAATATTAAAGTCTCTCTTACATTTGACTTTAAAACATTTGAGACTATTTCTTATAGATATGACCCTGGCATAATACTGCGTGCTACATGAACTCGAGAGATTCTTAACAGGTTTTTGTTTCATTTGAAATTTAAAGAAAGAAATGCATATTAAAATGGAAAACATGATAACTAGAATTATTGAATACCAAACAAATGTCTGATATATTATAACAGCCATTGTAATATAATTTTACATTTTTACACTTTATTCAGTCATTCTCACATTTTCTGTCAATATTAGAGGCTCAAACCTAGGTTGTAATAGGTAAAAGAAAGCAGCATTCACTAACCAGCTGGACTGACATGTTTAAAGGAGGTTGCCGCAGCAGTACCACAAGCTGACTTCAGTTCCTTCACCAGCTGCCAGCCATTTAATGCATCTAACAGATTGATAAATCCAGGAGAACCATTTACAACTGAAAAATACAAAGGAATTATTAGTCATCATGAGTATTGTCAATCATTTCCAAAGTTTTAATGATTCACAACAAATATGTATAGAACATATAAACATGACAAAGTTACAGTCTGGACACAAATGTTGTGTGAGAACGCAAAGACAGTGAGATTTTAATATGCCGTCCTTCCGGAGCATAAAAAGTTCTTTCTTATGTTAACATTTTTCCCCACATAATCTGAAACCACAAAATTTCCCAAATTTCTTTGAGTTATAGACTTTGGCTGAACTAAAAGCAGCAAGTTTTGTTACCTTTCAATGGTAGTTCGGCTAGTAGGGTAGAAATCTGTGCTGGTTTCTGGTGAGGGTTCATGCCATACCGCAACGGCAACTGAGAGACTCCTTCACTGAACTGGCGACGGAAATAGTCCGAGATCATTCCGTCATACTCCGCAGTGTGGTTGAAAGCCTGATTTAAAACAAATATTGATATATTGAACTAGACAAAATAGACAGCATGTTTCATGACTTACACTTTATCAATTTACCAGAAATGTTAACAAACCAGAAATGTAAACAAACTTAAACACAAATGTTTCAAAACTAATCATGCAGAAGTTTTATGCATCAAACTTTTTACTGTTTAATTTTTTTTACTATTATGCCAGTGTATGGTAAAATGTGCCACATTAACCACTGAAGACTGGCAATATCAGCTGATTGTGAGGTTATGGAAGTTTTACCCTTACCACACTAAGTATTTTAAATAGACTTGTCCATCTTTCAATCACGACAAAACTATTCATCTTTTTCAAGAAAAACAAAATGTACTGGTTGAATAGCAAACAGTGTAGACTATGATCAGACAGCACATATGTACCAGCTAATCTTGGTCTGCACTGTTTTCATTGGTAGATTCAGTTGTCACCAGCAGGTTATGGGTTAAGCAGCAAAGGCATTTGTTTTGCAACATATGCAAAGAATACTTGCTCAGGCTGCAACACATTTTAATAGTTTAGACTTGAGTTTTACATTCTAGTAATATAATTGCAGTAATGCATAGTTAATAAATAGAGATTAAAATTTAGTCATTACCTTTACAGCAAGTTTCTGCCTGGTTTCAAGTTTTGTGTCCTTATCATCGGACGTCTGAAGTTCTTCCAACACTCTGTGTAACATTACAAATCATGATAAAAACATATATCATAGACACAAGTGATTAAAGTCACAATCTTTATCAATTCTACTGAACTCTTTTAAAGCATAGTTGGAGGGTTAAGGTTAATGGAGCATTCAATGAAATATGAAAATTCAAATAGTACAGTATTTCAGTCCTAAACACCTATCCCCTGTTGAATCTGTTATGACCTTGACCTACCTTAAATACAAAACAGTTCACTTGTATGTTAAAGGACTTCATTCTTAAACTAGAACTATCACTAAATGTGATTAATACCCCCACAAGACTGCTTCGGAAATGAGGATGTTACTAGAAACAGAATACCTTGTAAAAGAATTGAAATATAGAGTTATGGTTGTGGGCAATTAAAGATAGTTGTGGTTCTTATATGTTGCATTTCCTTTCAATGTGGTTGGCCATTGATGAAGTTTAATTGAATTACTCTGTAATAAGTCCAGAAAGACAAAGAAAAGGAACAAAGGGCAATAACTCTATAAATACTGAAGATAGAGTTATAGTTCTTGTGCACTGCACTTCCTCTTATTGTGCTTGGCCATTGTATGAAGTTGTATTGAATTCCAACCAGTACGTTTTAAGTTATGCTCCTGACAAGGAAAAGTATCAAAGGGCAGTAACTCTGTATTTTGTCAAAATAGATTTATGGCTCTTGTGCACTGCACTTCCTTTTAATGTCCTTGACAACTGTATGAAGTTGTATTGAATTCCAAACAGTATTTTTCAAGTTATGCTCTGGACAAGAAAAAGTAACAAAGGGCAATAACTCTGTAATTAGTCAAGATGGAGTTATGGTTCTTGTGCACTGCACTTTCTCTCAATGTGCTTGACCATTGTATGAAGTTATATTGAATTCCAACCATTAGTCTTCAAGTTATGGTCCGGACAAAAAAGGCAATGGAAAAGTAACAAAGGGCAATAACTCTGTAATTACTTTAGATAGAGTTATGGTTATTGTGCACTGCACTTCCCCTTATTGTGTTTGACAATTGTATGAAGTTGTTTTGAATTCCAACCAGTAGTTTTCAAGTTATGCCCCGGACAAGGAAAAGTAACAAAGGGCAATAACTCTGTAATTAGTCAAGATAGAGTTATGGTTCTTGTGCACTGCACTTCCTCTCAATGTGCTTGACCATTGTATGTAGTTATATTGAATTCCAACCATTAGTCTTCAAGTTATGCTCCGGACAAGAAAAATGCAACGGACATCTGGACCGACCGCCCTACCGCCCAACCAACCGACCGACCATCGGGTGACTCCTATATACCCCCCAAACTTCGTTTTTGGGGGTATAAATATTAATATTAAGCAGCCAGAAGTAGTTTCTTATCCGGTTTCATAGATGTAAATGATAGCCTACTCTCAGTATGTGGGACAATAGATTGTAATTGTCACCATCAGCACTTGAAGGGGTATAACCAATCTGGCAAATTATCTCGACTCACAAATAAAGTATAGAAAAATAAACCTTTTATAATCTTTAGGATCACAGACCACTGTGACCCTTGCGTGATTCTTTGCTGCAGCTCGTAGAAGGGTCACACCTCCTGAAAATACATAAAATAATCTCATGAAACAAAGACTATTAAGATTAAATAGACCAACAAACATGTAATAACAATGATGAATAGCACACTGGTTAGACAAAGTAAAACAAATCATTAAATTGTCAATCTCATTGTAGTAAGTGTTTTAAACTGAATTAGCATACATGTGAACTTTTTTCGATGATCAAGTGGTAGATTTTTCTTCAAAAAGAGGGAGATTTAAGAATTTGCAATAAACAAAGAAGGAAATTGTTATTCTGGCATCAGAAATTGGGAGATTTCTTAAATTTGTGAAAATACCCCTTATTCAAAAAAAAAAATCTTTGAAAATATGGCTCCAAAAAGTGGGAGTCTCCCGTCCCGTTAAAAGTGGGATAGTTTGCATGTATAAATTAGTTATCTTGCATATTACTACAAAAAGTTTAACACGTGCATGTTACAGTTGCCAATCTGGATCAGTATTGTAAATTTCAGTTTTAACATAAAAGTTTTAGATTTTAACCTGTCTGCAGGCAGAATCAGGTTTTACCCATATGTCTATAGCAGACCATGATCAGCCAGCCAGCATGTCCAAGCTGTCTGATCATGGTACTGTTCACTATTTGCTAGTCAGGACATATTTTAAAACTTTCCCTAAAAGTCATGAATGGTTATGTCCAGATTGAGGATGGACAAGTCCATTTAAGATATTAAGTGTGGTAAAAGTTACACGAATAGCAATCATCAATGACAATGGTTATATTAAAACAGGAACAAACAAAAAATGAAAATGTTAACTTTTCCCTAATACTGATGATTATGGTTGAGAGATGGACAAGTTCATTTAAAGATATTTGGCATGTTTACAGTGAAATAAAGACAGAAATAGAAGAATGAAAATATTAACATACCAATATCAATCTGTTCTACAGCTTCTGGTACAAACACATCTGGCTTGGCTATAGTTTTGGCAAACGGATACAAATTGTTCACTACTATCCTGAAATTGTTTTAAAATATTATTACATTAGATACATCAAACAATTTTTAAGATAAGACCTCAATCATCAATTTTCATAGCAGTTTATACTTGCAGTTTTCCAATTTCTTATCATTATGTTTTCAATTTTCTTATCATTATGTTTTCAATTTTCTTATCATTATGTTTTCCACACAAAATATCTTATATGGATGCAGGATCAGAGTCTGCACTGTTCACTATTCAGTTAGTGCTTATTTTGAAATTTCCCTTAAACATGAAGATTTGTTTTGTTCAGATTGACAGATGGACAAGTCAATTTAGACAGTCATCATGGTAAAGGTTAAATGCAATTCAAAACTTAAGTTATATGACCTATTAAGAACTGGTTAGCTCAATTAATTTACAAAATAACCGCTACATGATTGTATAAACCCATTAATGATACAGAACAGTTAGGTGTGCAGGTGGTGGCCATGTAGAATTCAACCATTAAAATATACTGTGTTAATACTTGCTTATAGGTGCCAAGCATTACCTTATCATTTGAAATCCTTGATCTGCCAAATCCTTCTTATCAGACTCTGTTGATCTTGCCAGAATTCCTGGAAATATATATCATATTTGATAAACAAGAGCACTGTATGCAGTGTTAATGCTTGTCTGTTAAATATTTTGTATGCTTGTCTGTTAAATATTTTGTATGCTTGTCTGTTAAATATTTTGTAAAGTCAAAATAAATTGTCACCAGTCTGAAGATCATCCTATAAGGTGAAATGACATTTAAATTTCTGGAAAGCTCTGTATGTGTCACAATAAATACTATTTTCAATATAGATATGCATACCTCCATGTACAGCAGGATGTAGTGTCTTCACCCGACCTCCCAACATTTCTGGTGCTCCTGTTATATCAGCAACATCACTGTAAATAAAAACAGAACTTTCTGAAAAATATATGTATTTAAAGGGAGTTAAAAAGCCTTAAAGCATAAAATTTGGATTTTTTTTACATAAATCAAGTGAAGAACTTGAAATGAAAAAATATATGGGAGGGGAATTGTCTGAGCTGAAAAAAAAAACAAAGGGATGGGCATTGTCTGCCTCGTAAAAAATAATGAGAGGGGAATTGTGTAGGTTTTCAAAAATAAATGGGAGGGAAAAGTCCAGCCGTGGAATTGTCCAAATTCTGTGCCAGTAGGGCCTTAACCATTTGAAATTCAGAGAGTAAACACACTTCTGGACAGGATTGAAAAGCCTACAGTTTATATTACAGGTTTCCAGTGACTATTTCATAAATATTAATTACATACCTTTCATGTAAACTAGAAGCCAAGCCTTACATCATGCATGGGTTAAAAAGTTTTCAAAATAATTGTGAAAATGTGTTATATTACCTGACTTCTAGTCCTGCATCCCTGATTGCCTTGGCTGTACCACCTGAGGCAACAAGTTTGAATCCAAGAGCAGATAACTCACTGGCAAACTCTATCAAACCTGATTTATCTGACACACTCAGCAATGCTAGAAAAGATAGATACATAAATAATTACATAGTTAACATTAGTTGCATATAAAAGACAAGCTTTTTACTTTCTGTATCCTTTCTGTAAAAGTTTTAAAACAAAACATGAAAGCATTGAATGAAAACATAATTTTATTTAAACATCATATTGTTTATTTGGGAACAATGGAAATGTTAATTTCCTGAGAAAAAAATATGAGATTTCAAATTTTGAAATTTCCAAATATCATGCACCTGATGAACTTTTCCACGATGATTAGACAGGGATTAATTTTATTCTAGACTCTACCAGTCCTGTAGGACATTGAAGTTCCCGTAAACTGTTACTTGCCCTTAGTACATTATCATCCTTAGTCTTAATAAATTTACCATTGATTTTTTTTACATCTTTGAAAAACAAAAATACAATAAAGAGAAAATAGCTGGCTTTTAAAAGCATTTTGTGTATTAACATAATTATTCTTTTAAACAACAAATGCCACACCTTATTCATGGGTTACGCTTTGTTGGATTTTCAATTTTACAATCCGTCCTTATTTATATTGTATTGTTTGCTGGTATCACAGTTTTGATAGACATGTCTTTGTTCAAAAAAATCGATAGATTTTTCAGATTTGGTAATTTAGAAATTTTTAATAAGTTTTGAAGTTCACCTAAATTAAAAGTTCAAAAATATACTTTGTGAGACTGTTTTTATTTAAGAATATCCTGGAATAGTCTTCGGCATACATGCCATAACGTCCGGATGTCCGGGAAAGTTCCGGAAATAAGGTGTCTGTCCCGGAGGTGTCCCAGAGATGATTTATGTCCCGGTAAAAAAAAATCTCAAATAATCTACTTTTTGGCAAGAAATTTTACATTTTTATTTAATCTTATTGTCAAGTTTTTATAAACTATTCTAGAATGCTAATAACGCATGATTATCCCCTTAGGGCATTGGAATGGTGACTCTAATCCTTTGATTGGTATATCTATGTTCTCCTTCCAACAAACAATTATCGGCAATAATTTTGATCAATTAAAAATATTGATTGTTTACCCTGTGGCTTCCTGAGCGAAGGTGTCATACACTGTAATTAACAACTGGTCAGTTTAAATTTAATCTGACAGCAGGCGGTTATTAGTGGTCAAACGCTGTGAAAATTACCGCTAAATATGAGGTGATGAAATCTACAGGATTCAGGGAATGTTTCAGGTAAACGACATGGCTATTGTCCTTACTTAACCTTTCCCCTGATATAAGCATGTTTAGACGGCTTTTTGCCCCCCCCCCCCCCGCCCCCTTTCTGAGGCCTCAAACAGTGAAAAAATGCCCCATTTAGACCCCAAACACTGTTTTTCGTTTGAGAAATGATGTTAAAAAGTGACCACATTTTTGGCGCGGCCCCCCATCAAAATGATACATCAGGGGATTGCCAAAAGGGGGATGTGCCCCCTTCTGTTTGGGGGGGGAGGGGGGTGAAGACGGACGGTAGTCCCCCTCATCGCCAAGAAAATTTTGGACATGTGACTGGCTAAAAATGGCCTCAGGTCAATCTTAAGTTGACGTGTAACCAACGCTGAAAAGCCATTTGCTCTATCTCATTGCATTTAGAATTTGCAGCACAATGAAATCAGTTTTGATGGAAAAAAAACAATGCAAAATAGTGATTTTTCACAATTTTGAGACGTCTCCCCCGTTGCCATGGTAACAGGAAATTTAAAATTGAGCATGTTGTTACAGAGGTTATGGTTCAGTCAACATATGTGCCAAGTTTCATCAGTATTGAAGCATTTTTCATAGTTTTATAGCAGTTGGAACCTGTAACAGGAGGCTTTTCAATGAAAACGGCCATTTTTCACAATTATGCTCATGGGGTAAAAGGTTAACATAGCTTTATTCTATTCTGTGACTGATTGAATTTACGATGCCTGAATGCTTAAAAAAAAGATAAAAAGAAACAATTAATAATTAAATCTATTGACATTTTGTCTTGTTTATAGTGTCATTAAATTTGCAAGTTGTAAATAGTGGTAATATAGGTTGTATGCCAATATGTAAATTAAAAAAAATACGCCTGCAGTGTCCCGGAAATGAACTGAAAAGAGTCTGAAATTATGAAATGTATGGTCTATGGACTGTCTAAACCTGGAGTAGATCTAGTATAAGATTTATTCTGTTTCTCTTTAGAGTATTATAACAAGTTTTAGAGTCACAGTACCTGTGCTCGACCAGCCCAGTGCTCGACCAATACTTGAATTTGTGTACGATTTATGCATTAAAGTGGAAAAACCCTGGGAGTTTATGTGTGCTATTTGTACCTGACCTGTAACCTCTACATGTTTGCAGAGTGATTTTATTAAACAAAATATGAAAATAAGTAATCTCAAACACCCCAGTATATGTAAATTCAAAAACTCTTATAAACACTTCATTTGTCAATGTATAGCATTTCCTTCATATCATATTTACTCTCATATTTACATCTATAGACTCTAAAACAATAATGTTTCAAAATATTTTTGAAATAGAAATGCTGAACATAAAAAGTCATATATAAGGACCTGCTTTGTAACAAAAATAAGTTTCCCAGCATTTTTTTTTGTTCTGAAAGAGTTTTTATGTGATTTTGTGAAAAACTGGTTGAGCACTGGTACGGTGACTTTACTTCTGTGACATACATAGGGGTCTGTTCCAGTAGATTCCTGCAGAGACATACAGTCGATTTATGATTTATCTTTTATTCAATTCTGTAAATTTATAGATAAAAATCTAAAAAATTTATGGATGGTCTATAAATTTGTAGGCTGTCTATTAAAAATTCAAAATCCAAGACCTGATAATTTCGTCACTCGTGATACCACTCGTGAAACCAGCTGATCCGAAATAATTTGTCCGAAAAGCCAGAAGCTGCAAACAAACGACAGTGTCAAACGCGAAGAAAGTATTATATAGTTCAATATAAAGTCAGACACTATATAAAGCTTATACAAACCAATATTTCCTTTGTCTTCCATTTTATTGAGTTTTTTATTTGACACACGTGTTCAACTTTTCCCTCGCTTCGGCGATTGTACAGTAAATGCACAGTTATTACCCTTCGTGTAATTACACCATTTACACATGACGTCATTAGTTAAACTCCGTTTGCAAAGTTACTTCCCTTTTATTTATGTACACCGTTTGTATACACACATTTTGTAAGTAGATTAATTTACTTTTGAACCGTTAAAAGCGACTTGAAAGCCACAATAAATCATGAATTGGTCTCATATTTGAATAATGTAGGAAGTGGCTAGCCGTACGGGCCCATACGGCTAGCCAAAAGTTCTAGCCGTACGTGAGTCACGTACGACTAGCCAGGACACACTGTATTGGCTAGCCGTACGGCACTTTTCAAAAATATATGGAAGGCGAAAGTGCATATGTTAATTATGACTTTAAGCGAGGATTTTAGTCAAGAATGTTTACTTTTTAGAGATTAATCGACGTGTTGGCTACAGTAAAGAATGTACGTACTTTGTCATCACAAGACGTCGAGAAAAAAATAGCGTTTGGTTGCAGTTAAATAACATCAATTGAAATAGTTTACAAAATTTTGATAATAATCATTTTTTTTGTTTCATTAAGTTTAATTTTTAAATTGAAAAAAAAAAAAAAAAAAAAAAAACAACAAAAAAACCACCGAAAATAATCCAGTAAACACCCGACGTTGACCCAACGTTGGATCAACGTTGAATTTTGGTCGCGACGTCGGTGACCTTCATACAACGTCAAATCGACGTTGAATCCCCGACGTCTAATAGACGTTTCATTCTGACGTCGTCTCGACGTCGGGTTTTGGTCGGTAATCTGACAATAGGTGAATTTAATTTATGAAACCAATATATATATAAATGAAGGCATAAACTGCGAGAATTTTAAGTTTAAGTTTAGCAAGGGAACAATGTATTTATTTTCTCCATCAAAACAACAGTATCACGTGGGTGGCTAACGTACGATATTCGATAGGTGGCGCTCTGTAAACGGATAGACGCAGATCAGTATGAAATATATTTGCTCTATTTTCGTTTAAATAATATTTTATCTCCTCGAATTAGTCTAAGAAGTGTTTATATAATTTACAATGAAGTTGTTATCATTTTTGAGGGCTTCATTTTATAGTGGTAAATAATTTAGTAAATTCGAATATGCGACTTATCGGATTTGAAATTCAATTGTATTGGCGGACAAAAAAACGACGGGTTGACAGACAAAGTTGTATATATTCCAAACAAAAGAAAAAGGTAGGCAAACATTGTATATTGTTTTTCGATGCTTATTTACCGCATGTTTGCATGGATTCGATGGTTATTTGATCATTGAAATGTTTGACTGGTAAAACTTAATGTCACGTGATTTTGCAAGATAAATATTTTTGTTTCCACATACATGTAAGAACACTTTATCATTTGCTATAGAACAGTCTGTATATTAATCGGATCATTTTTCCCTCACTATATCGTCATGCCAAATAAATGCACAATCAATGGTAGGAAATATCCTAGCAATTGAAATCAATAAAAAGTTAAATGCAGTACGTAAGACTCTTAATATTCAAATGCTGGTAAATAAAATGTCCTCTTATTTCTTATCAACATGAATTTCCCTTATATGAGGGGCCAGTCATTTACAAATGTTATGCATCAGATGCAGTTTGATTTTGATATCTGTGTAGTTGTTAAACTACTCATTGTTAATTGAAGTACTTTACCCATACTGTTTGCATACCATGTGTTTCTTATATTATGATAATGATTCATGGCATTTGATACATGTAAATGATACGACTTTGGTAAAATATATCTGAAAGCACATTGTATTTGACTAGCTATCTTTTTATTAATGTAATCAAACAACATATTATCAATCAGAAAACACATTATCATAGTTATAAATCAATAAAAGTAATAGTTTGTTAATTAGCCTGCTTATCAAAAAGTTGTATGCTCGTATCATAAAACGTTTTTACACTAAGCCAGTCTGTCCTATATACACTTAGCAGACCAGATCATGCTGGGCAGAGATGATATCTATAAAAATGACAGTAACATGTGAATTTCTTTGATGTTGTATGAGCATTTGTACAAAGTACATTGAATATAAAAAATAACAATATCAATTTTTGCGGGAGTAGAATAAATTTGGTATTTGTTATATCAGTTTTCCATGCGCTTATGAGTTAACTAAGATTAATAGAAATTGGATTTTGCCTATTGTATTAGACAAACATCCTTCCATCACATGGTTAAATTCTAAAACGATTATATTTCGTCTTTCAGATTGTGAAAATGATGATAATTCAACATGTGTCAAAAGTTCAGGAGGAAGATGAAAATATTTAGAGGAAAAGAAAAATGAAAACCTACCAAGATTTGTGACAGGTATATTTCAAAATATTATAGAAAATACAGTGATCTTATTACCCTTGATTTTATAATGAAATTCACGAAGCCATTTTTATCAAAATTAATAGATATATACAGAAGGTACACGAAACAACATGGTTTAAACTAAATTAAAAATAATAAGTATCTTTATAAGTAGTTGGAGAGTTTTGTTAGAATTTCTTTTAATTATAATATGTAAAAGTGATTTATTTCTTGCACTTGTAACTGATTATTTTATTATCCCCCGCCGAAAATTTTCGGCGGAGGATATAGTAATAGTCTCCGTCCGTCCGTCCGTCCATCCGACCTTCCGTCCTTCCGTCCGTCCGTCCTTCCGTCCGAAATTTTTGTCCGGAGCATATCTCTAAAAGTATTTGAGTTATCAACTTGAAACTTCATAGGTGGATAGACCTCATTGAGGAGGAGTGCAGTGCACAAGAATGATAACTCTACCTTGCATGATTTTTGAGTTTTTGCCCTTTGTTATTTTTCAAAATTGATTTTTGTCCAGAGCATAACTCCAAAAGCCTATGAGATATTAACATGAAACTTCATAGGTGCATAGATCTCACTCAGGAGGTGTGCAGTGCACAAGAATGATAACTCTTCCTTTCATAATTTTTGAGTTATTGCCCTTTGTTATTTTTCATACCTAATTTTTCACCTGAGCGGAGCATAACTCAAAAAGTGTTTGAGATATCAACATGAAATGTCATAGAAGGATAGATCTTATTGAGGAGAAATGTTGTGCGCAAGAATGATAACTCTTCCCTATACAATTTTTGAGTTATTGCACTTTTGTTTTTTTTCATGCTATTTTGTCCAGAGCTTATCTGAAAAAGTATTTGAGGTATCATCTTGAAACTTCATAGGTGGATGGATCTCATTGAGGAGGAGTGCAGTGCTTAAGAATGATAACTCTGCCCTGCATAATTTTTGAGTTATTGCCCTTTGTTATTTTTCAAAATTAATTTTTGTCCAGAGCATAACTCAAAAAGCCTTTGAGATATCAAAATGAAACTTCATAGGTGCATAGATCTCACTCAGGAGGTGTGCAGTGCACAAGAATGATAACTCTACCTTTTATAATTTTTGAGTTATTGCCCTTTGTTATTTTTCAAAATTAATTTTTGTCCAGAGCATAACTCAAAAAGCCTTTGAGATATCAAAATGAAACTTCATAGGTGCATAGATCTCACTCAGGAGGTGTGCACTGCACAAGAATGATAACTGTACCTTTTATAATTTTTGAGTTATTGCCCTTTGTTATTTTTCATACTTAATTTTTCAATTCAATTTTTTTCTCAAAAAGTATTTGAGGTATCAACTTGAAACTTCATAGGTGGATAGATTTTACTGAGGAGGGATGCAGCACACAAGGATGATAACCTACCCTGCATTATTTTTCAGTTATTGCCCTTTTTTATTTTCAGCCATCAGTATTCACATAGGTTTCAAATCTGTAATCACTATAGCCATCAGTTTTCATTACCAAAAGACCTCTTAAAATGGAATTGTTCTGCTCTACTACATATACATTCTTCCAATGAGCAAACACATTCGGCGGGGGATGGCCATGTTGACATGGCTCTTGTTTTTTTAATTTCAGAAAGAGTGATGAGATCTCAGGTTGGAGATGGTAATGATACGCTTAAAGTATGCCCCAGATTGACACAGTGGAGGAGGACGAAAGAAGAATACTAATTAAGATACATGAACATTGCTATTTATAGTTATAACAAAATATTCAGAATATTGTTCCATTTAACATTCAGATCTAGATTCAGTTATAAAATACAAAGACAAATATACAATCAGTGAGTTGGATAGGTGATTGAAAAATCCCAAACTCAGAGTGATCAGTTCAGTGGTGATATAAGAAAAAACACATGCATGGATGTTTGCTATATAAAATGTCAGTGTTAATATGCAAGAAGGATTTTGTTTATCTTATTTCTAAAACATGCTTAATTAATACATGAAGCGTTATAAAAGTACATACCGTCAAGTTTAATAGTTTCAAAAAATATTATGTAAATCTTGCATTTTTTATAGTACCACATTTCTTTTTTTGTACTTGTGATTCCGAGTATAAAATAAATTGCTAAAATCATAAGAATGCTTATTTATTAACCCTATTAAAGAGCTTTAAAATGAAAAAAATCATATTCCAAAAGTTTTGAATGAGGTTAAATCATGGTCAGAAAATTTGGTCAGATAAGGTTGGCATATGGTCAGATAATGGTCAGAAAAGGTTGGATTATGGTCAGAAAAAGGTTGGATTATGTCCAAATAATGGTCAGAAAAGGTTGGATTATGGTCAGATAATGGTCAGAAAAGGTTGGATTATGGTCAGAAAAGGTTGGATAAAGGTCATTTTGTGACGTTGTATAGACGTCGGTTTCTGACGTCTAAAAAACTTTCAAATCCAACCTTCTGCCAACTTTTACCCAACGTCAGGGTCTAACGTTAGTACAACGTTGGTACAACGTCTTTTGTTTGCTGGGATTGTTGTCGGGCTCTGATAATTGCGTCAAATACCGACGGTATAGAAGTTTGTTCATCGTCCATCATTAAGGAAAGTTTGCATTATTAAATTATTTTTCCTTTTCACCGTTTTTAGCTCGACTATTCGTAGAATAATCGAGCTAATGCAGTCACCCATTTGTCGGCGTCGGCGTCCCTGTGGTTAAGTTTTTGTATGTAAGCTGGTATCTCCATACTCCATACTCTACTGAAGGGAATGGATTGAAACTTCACACACTTGTTCTCTGTGATTATCTAAGATGATTGGCACAAGTCCCATAACTCTGATTTGCTTTTTTACATAATTATGCCCCTTTTTCGACTTAGAAATTCTTGGTTAAGTTTTTGTATGTAAGCTGGTGTCTCCATAACTACTGAAGGGAATGGATTGAAACTTCACACACTTGTTCTCTGTGATTATCTAAGATGATTGGCACAAGTCCCATAACTCTGATTTGCTTTTTTACATAATTATGCCCCTTGTTCGACTTAGAAATTCTTGGTTAAGTTTTTGCGTGTAAGCTGGTATCTCCATAACTACTGAAGGGAATGGATTGAAACTTCAAACACTTGTTCTCTGTGATTATCTAAGATGATTGGCACAAGTCCCATAACTCTGATTTGCTTTTTTACATAATTATGCCCCTTTTTCGACTTAGAAATTCGTGGTTAAGTTTTTGTATGTAAGCTGGTATCTCCATAACTACTGAAGGGAATGGATTGAAACTTCACACACTTGTTCTCTGTGATTATCTAAGATGATTGGCACAAGTCCCATAACTCTGATTTGCTTTTTTACATAATTATGCCCCTTGTTCGACTTAGAAATTCTTGGTTAAGTTTTTGCGTGTAAGCTGGTATCTCCATAACTACTGAAGGGAATGGATTGAAACTTCACACACTTGGTCTCTGTGATTATCTAAGATGATTGGCACAAGTCCCATAACTCTGATTGCTTTTTTGCATAATTATGCCACTTTTTTATCTTAGAAATTCTTGGTTAAGTTTTTGCGTGTAAGCTGGTATCTCCATAACTACTGAAGGGAATGGATTGAAACTTCACAGACTTGTTCTCTGTGATTGTATTGAAACTTGAAGGGTTTGTTCCTTTTCGTACAATTTTATTTATTCATATAGGTAAGCATTATTATACTCAATGAAACACCCTTGTGACAAATTTTCGAATAGTCGAGCGTTACTGTCCTCCGACAGTTCTTGTTTTTAATATTCTTTTTATTTATTTATTTATTCCCCTCCGATCATTATTTATTCGATCCATGTGCTTAATTAACAGATTTAACAATTCATTTGCAAAATTGCGGAGCATCTTTATTAAAGTGAACACACTAGGACAAATGCGGAGATTTGATTAAAATCGTCGTTTAAAGACACAAAATAACATATGCATTTTCGACTTCCATATAATTTTGAAAAGTGCCGTACGGCTAGCCAATACAGTGTGTCCAGGCTAGTCGTACGTGACTCACGTACGGCTAGAACTTTTGGCTAGCCGTACGGGCCCGTATGGCTAGCCACTTCCAATAATGTAACACGGGTAATTTATAAGGCTTGGCTAAACTTTTATTTGCATAGACTCTAGCGTGCATCTGTAGACTGTACTGCATTTTGGATACTCATTTTTTGTTTGGGTAATATCTGTTTAGAAATTCTGACCCCGTCCAAGACAAAGTATCTCGGAATCGGAACAAGACGTTAAATAATTTGGAATTCTACCCTTATTGAAACCAACTTTTAGAAATGTAGAATACTTAAGGTGATTCTGCTTTGTCAGCCACGTTTGTTTTTTCACTAAGTGGGTCAAAAGTGAAAGTAGGCCAAAATTCATATCACAACAAAGCTCACAATGTAAAATGATGTACCATTTGCAATTACACTTCCATGTCTATGTTTTAAGGACTATCATACACAAAAATGAAAATGATAACTATGAAAATGTATGCTTATGTCATTTGGCAATTTGTACAGTAAGTTATAGTGCTTTGGTATTGTGTATGGATATCAAAATACTACCTGGTTTACATTTTGCTACTTTCATGACAAATAATATTACATTTTTCTGCAGTTTTTATGAACCGACTGGAACAGACTTTAAAGAATGTTTTTGTTGAAACTCTATGGCAAAAATTAATTTAACGGTTAATAACCACCAAACAAATAGTCCAACTTTATATTTTTTCTTAATGTGTTAGAATGGAAACAGATATTAGTTACTGTGCATTGTAGTAAAATAATGCACAGTTTTTCATTCAAATGCTTTGTAATTAATCACTCGGGCCTATATCAGCCTTCTATGCATTTGAACTGGAACCATACATTATTCTTCAACAATTCACTCAGAATTGATATCTATTTCCTGCTACTTTTTCCTGATGATTAACATCTACTATGCACTAAAACCATTATTTAAACATTATAAAAAATATTTTTTCTCATTCTAAACAAAGAAACAATGTTAAGTTTCTGAGGCATTAAAATGTCTTTAAATATGATTACAAGACACAATCACAACCAAAGAAGAAGAAAAATAACTATGTGCTTTAACCTAGATTTAGGCCTAAATGTACATCTTATATTTCTTTTCAGGAAATATGGCTAAAGCCCATAAATTAAAGGAGTTGGAATCATACCTGGATGATGTTGATGTGTTTGAGAATCCAAAGATAAAACTGGAACAGTATCCTACAACTCCACATATTGCAGGTAATGTATGTGTGAAATATTTTGGGCTGTCTAAATAGAATGTTTTATTTTGACAAAAAATATATGGAGGAAATTCAATTTTTTCTATAAATACCATGTTTGTTTTCATCAAGTGGTATGAAAATAGATATTTCATAAGTGGTAGTAGTCACAAGTAAAATATGATAATTTTCTAACCACAAAATAAAAAATAAATCAATGAATACCAACTGAGTGAATAATGATTCAACAATATTTAGTTTAAACATATTTTATTCCTGTCAATTTTTACAATATGTACAATATATAGAAGGAAACAATATTTCAGCTTGTATGCTTCACACAATACATACCCGCTATGATGATGTAGCTGATAAACATGTTTTAGACCTTGGCTGTGGCTGTGGTGTTTTAAGTATAGGGGCTGTGATGCTGGGAGCCAAGTGAGAATGAATCTTTTAATTTTTCCTTATCTTTAACTAGATTCTTATGTGATAAAATTAGTAATATGTGAGGGTTGTCCGTGGCCGAGAAGTTAAGGTTGTTGACTTTAAACCACTGCTGTGGTTTTGAATCCAGTCAGGGATGTTGGCGGAAGTTTGAATCTCATCCATAACACGGTTTTACGCTGATTAAGCTTTTTAGAGATTTATTAAATGTCAATATTTGTCAGAAATACTGTTTTAAACTAATTATTTTCACAACCACCCCTAAAATAATAGTTATAAAAAAGACAAAAAAATGACAGTAAATTACAAAAGACAAGAATAAAGGTCAAGAAGGCAAAGGCAATGTTCACAGGACGCAGCCCCGACACACCCAAGTAGGGCACCCGGAAGGCACCAAGTTGAGACTTTTACCACTTGCTGTTGTGGGAATTGGTGTAGTTTAATGTGAAACTATTGTTATTATATAGTTTTGATATCAAATAAATACAATGTATGCCTTTGGATGGCCAAAATAAGTTTGGTTTTTTTCTAGAAAAATAGCATATGCATGTATATATAAGAAAAGTTGGTGTTTCTGTTTCTAGAAAAGTAACAGCATTAGATATAGATGAAGATGCTTTGGCTATATGTAAACAGAATATAGAGGAGTTTGAAATGGAGAATATTGAAGTTGAGCAACATGATGTAACAGCCCTGGAGTCAGAGGTCATGGAAAGGTTAAAGGGCAATGTTGACACTGTGATAATGAATCCTCCATTTGGAACAAAACATAATGCTGGTATCTATGTTTTTTTGAATGAATTCAATAATTTCTCAAAAGAACTTAGATGTACCTGGTAAATGGTCCTTTTTAAGCAATTTTGGTGTGAAGTTCTGTTTTTGTCTATGTTATTTTCTTGTAAACTTACCAGTTGGCGTCTGTTGGTCACCTAAGTAGAGTTCTTGCTTGGTACACACTTTTACTTTTGAATTTTTCAACATGCAATCAAGTGTATTTATGATACTTTATGTAGCTTCCCTAATATCTAAACTGAGATATCTTATTTTTCTTTTATATTATTTTCTCAGTGAAAGCTGTTTGTCAGTGCTATATTTTTTATAAGATTTATGCAGAATCTGACTGATTTTGTCAATTAAGAATTTATAAATGGGGCATAAATTTGTTATTCCTTTTTCTATAACTCAAGGTATTGATATGGTGTTTCTGAAGACAGCACTGGATCTGGCATCAACAGCTGTATATTCCCTACATAAAACATCAACAAGGGAGGTAAGTCATGTATGAATTAATTTAGCCTGGTGGAACTGTTCATTTAAATTGAATGGTTTAATATTTTCAATCTGGGAAAAAAATGTAAGGTGGTTGACATAAACCAACATAAATCAAAGGATCTCATACAGTTTTTAAACAACTTTTCTTTCATTAAAAATTTATATCAAAAATAAGAAATGTTCATGAAATAGAGTAACAGATTTGTATGTATCACAAATGGCAATATATAAGTTAACAAGGGAGATAATACATTTTAAATTTGTAAATTATATACAAGCATCATTTTATAAAATATACAAGGGAGGTAAGAATATAAGCTGTACGGTTAGCTCAATAGTTAGAGCTTTGGACTAAATCGGGCGACCAGGCTTCAATTCCTGGATGGTGAAGATCACTTTCATTGTGATTGAATTCCTTTCTACAGTCATTCGCATTGTACCTCTGCTCTAGCATGTACAGTTCCTTGCGAAAGTGAAGACAACTAATACAGGTAAACTGCTTGACAGTCTACCCAGGAACGTTGCGGTGACTGAACTGTTCTCTTATAAATTCAATGTGGTTTACTGCTGTGATCCGGAATTGATAACTACACCATCACCTTAGAATATTTAAATTTCACAGAATGATGGCTGATACAGTTGTAATCATGATGAAGGTTATTTAACTCAACTATACATAATAAAAATGTTACACCAACTCAGTGCATGTCATATACAAATAGCAACTTCTCAGCTTTGCATGTGGAGAAAGATTCCAGGTACTAGTATATATATGTGTGCAAGTGCATTATTTCACATAGAAACATTAACCTATCTACAACTTCTAAACTCATATTTAAAGAATTCATCTCTAGCCAAATTAGGTAAAGGTCACACAGTATCAGCGTGCAAGTTATTCAAGGTCTTTGCTGTTTACCTTAAGCAATTTGGCGTAGGAGCCTTTTAAAATTTACACATGCTTCAAACTTCAAAGTTGTGTTTGTGTGGAAAACAAGAAGGGAAAAAAATCATCATAGAGATGATCTGACTGTAAGATTCTTATTTCATTTTTCTTTATTTTCAGCACATCCAGAAGAAGGCATCAGATTGGAATGTGGATTTGGAAATCATTGCTGAACTTAAATTTAACATTGAAAACACCTACAAATGTCACAAGAAAAAATCTGTGGATATAGAAGTGGACTTTTTACGAATGTCTCACAAAAAATTAAAGTGAAAATAAATTTTATAGAATAAAGAATAAAGGTGTTTTGATTTATGCTTGGACTAGAAGCTAATTTCTTTTTTGAATTGATCTGAAAATGAAAAAAAAATATATAAATTAATAAATTTATAAGATTTGGGCAAATTGCCTAAAATGACTAGCTGATACTTACATAATACTTACACAGCTAAACTTATATACATGTAGTTAACTAAGCTCGTTTTGAATTTGGACCTCTTCATTGTAATTAATAAGGGGTTTAGAAAATCCAAGTTTAAAAAGCTGCAAATATGTAGCCAATAATATGGTTTGGGCAGACTGTAGATATGAAGGCTAGTCTGATTATATGTTATCGGCAAAGAATAGGGAATATGTCTGTAGCATTTAGAAATGTCGCCAAAATATCAATAATTTAAGATATTTAGTACAAGTACATGGTGAAATACTAATTGGGTGAACAATATTGATTTGTGTTGTATTTTTTTCAAAATATCAGTTGTTCTTTTGCTGCTTGGTTTTATTTTTCACTTAAAACTTGAATGATAAAGCAATGTGCCCTAAACTTATGTATAGCTTGTGATGGTGATAATCGTAGGTCTATGCTTGCAGTATGAAGGTAAACTAATTATAATGCAGTCTAAATGGAATCTACACTGCTGACTGCTTTTATTCTTTCATGTGAGAAAGCAAGGTTATGGAACATTGGTGATTCAACATCGGTGCTTGTTTGTGCCTGAAATTATGCCAAGTAAGGGCATCCTAGGTTTTTCTCCACCAGTAAAGCTGGAAAGTTGTCATATGATCATTACAGGGTGGATGACTTAAACCCCAAAAACAAACACTTGAAAGTTTAAAATTGAAAAGATAATTTAATTACAAATTATCTATTAGCTCACTCATTATCCATCAACAAGGACCAGACTGAAAACTGTTAAGCCCTGTCAGTTATAGAGCAGGCAACAGAGTCTGTTTTGGATTTTTTTAAGTTTCTGAAAAGTGCTTCTTTTTATGATAGCATGATGTCCATTGGTATCCAAATTTCTTCAAACATAATATGTGTATCTTCCAAGTTATCAGAATATATCCAAGAATCTAACACAGTTATTAAATCTACATCATTTATATGTTATTTTCTTCTCACATAAAGTTTGTCCACTTATATCATTGTTTGTTTTGTTATTAAAAAAGTTGTTTATAACTTGTATGTTTCCAACTGCCATATGTTAGTTAACAAGATGATGCACATATGTTTAAGTCTGTAAATAAAATAATGTTCTGTTCTTAACCACTTGGTAGATTTTGACCAAATTTGTAAGGAATGCAAAAGAAATATAAATAGTTCCATTCTGATGCATAAATGGCTGAAAATTTAATTAAAAATGAAACCATAAAATATCCTTGCCTTAGAAACTGCAATAAGCATCACATCACCTTGTGATCTTTTAAAAATGTATATAAATCCCCCCCCCCCCCCGGGCTAAAATTTGCCTCATCCTCTGGGTCCCCTGGTTTACAAGGACCTATATAGGAAAACAGATTTAATTTTTTCCTCAGAAGTTGCATGTAATAGGGCTTAGATGTCTGGCATGTAGTATTGCATAGTGAACATCTCAAATTGTGTATAATTTAGACTTGCGTCGTTAACATATATAAAATTATTTTTCTCATCAAAAAGCAATGCACCAGAGCTTAGGTAATTTGTAACGACACCTTTTGGTCCCCTACAACTGTTGTACAAGTCATGCCACGGGATCAAAGTAAGCCCCATTCTGTGGGTCACTTATTATCCCCCACCGATGGAATCGGGAGGGGGATATAGTTTTGGCGTTATCTGTCTCTCGTCCGTCCATCCTTCTGTTCGTCTGTCCATCCATCCGTCTGAATTTCGTTTCCAGACTAGTTCTCTGCTACTACTGGCTGGAATTCAACGAAACTTTATGGGAATCATCAATATCAAGAGGAGATGCGCATATTGTCAGCTTGTTCCAGTCAGACCCTTTAACTCAGAGATATACATATAGAGTAAAAATTGTTTCCGCGCTACTCCTCTGCAACTACTGGCTGGAATTCAACGAAACTTTATGGGAATCATCAATATCAAGAGGAGATGCGCATATTGTCAGCTTGTTCCAGTCAGACCCTTTAACTCAGAGATATACATATAGAGTAAAAATTGTTTCCGCGCTACTCCTCTGCAACTACTGGCTGGAATTCAACGAAACTTTATGGGAACCTTCAATATCAAGAGAAGATGCGCATATCGTCACCTTGTTTGGGTCAGACACTTTAACTCAGAGTTATGGCCCTTGATTAGTTATGCAGTATGCATATAGAGTAAAAATCATTTCCGCGCTACTTCTCTGCAACTACTGGCTGGAATTCAACGAAACTTTATGGGAACCTTCAATACCAAGAGGAGATGCGCATATCGTCACCTTGTTTGGGTCAGACACTTTAACTTAGAGTTATGGCTCTTGATTAGTTATGCAGTATGCATATAGAGCAAAAATCATTTCCGCGCTACTTCTCTGCAACTACTGGCTGGAATTCAACAAAACTTTATGGGAACCTTCAATACCAAGAGGAGATGTGCATATCGTCGCCTTGTTCCGGTCAGACACTTAAACTTAGAGTTATGGCCCTTGATTAGTTATGCAGTATGCATATAGAGCAAAAATCATTTCCGCCCTATTTCTCTGCAACTACTGGCTGGAATTCAACAAAACTTTATTGGAACCTTCAATACCAAGAGGAGATGCGCATATCGTCACCTTGTTTTGGTCAGACACTTTAACTCAGAGTTATGGCTCTTGTTTATTTTGTTTTTGTTTGTTTTTGGGTTTTACGTCACATCGACACAGTATAGGTCATATCGCGACATTCCAGCTTTACTGGTGGAGGAAGACCTCAGGTGCCCTTCCGTGCATTATTTCAGGCATGAACGGGTACCTGAGTAGAACGACCGACGTTCGGTAAGCTAGCTGGATAGTTATGGCTCTTGATTAGTTATGCAGTATGCATATAGAGCAAAAATCATTTCCGTGCTACTTCTCTGCAACTACTGGCTGGAATTCAACAAAACTTTATGGGAGCCTTCAATACCAAGAGAAGATGTGCATATCATTGCCTTGTTGGGGTCAGACATTTTAACTCAGAGTTATGGCCCTTGATTAGTTGTGCAGTATGCATATAGAAAAATATTCGTTTCTGCGCTACTCCTCTGCAACTACTGGCTGGAATTCAATGAAACTCAATACCAAGAGGAGATGGGCATATCATCACCTCGTTCCGGTCAGACACTTATAAGTCAGATTTATGGCCCTTGATTAGTTATGCAGTATGCATACATCTCATTGGCATTTCCATATATTACTATTTAACACAGAGTTATGGCTCTGTTTTTGCCCTGAATATTTATCAAGTTCAAAGAATATTACTGTTTATGCCATGATATATATATAAATAAAGCCTTATGTCTTCAGTTGTTGTGTTAGTAATAACCAGTACTCGGCGGGGGATATAAATTCAACGAATTTGCTTGTTTTACATAGACTTATCAAGGAAAACTTATTTCAGTCTTTTTTTCCGAACTACATGGCCATCTTGAATATTTGGCATTGAAAAGTGCCGTGTGAATAATGGCCTTTCAGTCAAAAAATGGTTTTGCCTAACTATGACAGAATGACTTATTTCTGTGTTGAATATCATAACCTTTTCCAGGGATCGATGAATCTCTTAGTTTTGACAGGCAAAATTTCATTGTTCGTTTCCCTCACAGTACTTTCATACACAATTTTACTGACGATTAACTTTAATAAGTTTGATTCAAGAGTTTGTGCAGTGTTAAAATAGAATTTGAGTGGTTCCGGCTAAACCCTATTCACCCGCTGGAATGAAGTAACTGTGTAATATTATTACATGTATTAATAATAAAAATAATGATGATAATAATTTTGAAAATTGATGTATAAACTGAGGTCCCTCTGAGCGCCAAGAGAACATCTTTGAAGACCGATGCATGTTCAAGACACTGTTTCTAAATTGAGCGGTCGTTATTGTCAATCATTTATGTCCATTACCCACCATAAATCTCGTGCTGATACTCTTTTATCATTAGTAAGTCCAATTTCTGAAAAGGGGTTAGCGTGAAAAAAAACTTGAACCGTCTCAAGGTGCTAAGGTTTTACTTTTACCCGGTTGATTTGCTCAGACGTTTAATTTTGCAGAAGATAACTGGCTCTTCACAGCACACGATCCTCCTGCACTTACCTGACAAATCTGAAAGTCGTGTCCGCTAGACCAAAAAATGGTATCTTAGATACACCGTCGTGGCAAACCTTATTTAGATATTTGGCGTCATTTCTAAATCAGTTTTGCAATATTTTAAAGTCGTAACAGATTGTTATTTATTGATACAGAACCAATAAGAAATAACATTTTCACACACTATTTTGGAAATAAGTACGGATTTCTAACCCAGAACTCAATTATGTTTGTACTTTCATGTTACTTTACTATACCATATGAATACAAACATTAATACTTTTATAAAAAATATGGATATTTATTTCTATATTTTTGATCAATAATATGACATATGTTCTGTAAATTCGTTATTCAGCAAAAGTTTGCCAATAGGGCTGGATTACCATGTCAATCTCTGTTTCAAATCAAATGTAGATAACATTAAATTTAATCAAAGCCTGTAGATCTTATAATGCTAAAAGTTGAATTTAAATAACTTAATAAGAATTATATAATATACTGTGGTTGTAATTTTCACGATTTGCGTATGAATGTGAAGCTTATCAAAATAAGATTTCGTAAATTATTCCTACTACTTCAAAGAATGAAGTTAAAACAGTTTACAGGAATCAACGCAAAGAGTTAAAGCATTATTTTCTCCACTTCTACACAACATTATAACAAAAAAAAAAAACACAAACAAACAAACAAAAAACTAAGACAACAAAAAACATCGAGGAATGATTTTAAATGTATTAGGTTCGAGAATAGTTTTATAAACGCCTTCTAAAGCAATATCATATGATTGAATAAAAGATATTAACTCGTGAGGGAGTTCGCCATGGTATGCCTGAGATTCAAACATAGGCCGTCAGCCTTATAAAATAATGATGTAAAAATGACGATCCGCATATTTTAGCTTGCCAATTGTCTGTAACTTGGTTAGAAAATAAAGATAGATAACAATGGACAGCCTGAACAGATTAATATGTTTGAATAAACATTAACAGCATTTAATTAGAAAATAATTCAGATACGATAAGAAATTCTATTATTTTCAAATCCATGTAGCTCACAAGTGTCGGGAACAGAAAAAGTGGGGGTCAAAACTTGTAGATTAATTTGTCTTTGTACGAAAGTGACAAAAAAGCCAACGGCACTATTTGTTTTATACACCGTCCAAACTTCTTTATACATAATGATAATGAATTGAAATAAAAATGTACAGTTGAAGAATTTTAAATGAGTTCAATAGGTATTGATTTGTAAACACCAACGTGAAGGCATTGAATACATGTTTTCCGATTTGTACAACCTGTCAATGAAAGCTTCTCTATCGCGCTGATAAAACTATGTTATGATATATGAAAAGTTTCAACCGCGATATTTTCTTATTTTAAATGTAAGGAAATACAATTTTTAAGATGCTTAAATGACGGATATTTGTTTTGGAGGTGTTAAAGTTACAATTGTGATTTAAAGACTTTTTTTCTGAATATAAAGAGAGAGAAAAAGGTAAAATGGCGTCGCCGGAGATGGGGCAGCGGCCAGAGACGGACAGTGTCTATGATCACATGACCCGGTTAAAGATGAAACTCGTGCAGCAGGTTTGCTTCTATTTTATGATAAATTTTGTAAATTAAATAAGACATATTTTATATTGTAAAAAACCTTAAACGGGGACATAAACCAAAATTCCTGTCAATATACGACTACCTTCCATGTTAGAGATTCCAGTTCAAAACGATCTGTTCTAACAAGATTTATTCCTAAATCACCCCATCGAAACTTCGTTTTCACGAACTGGTTCATTTTTTCTTGGTATTTTAAACATTCTTGTACTCTAGGAAGAACTCGAAGAGTAATGCTTATAAACGTTTGATAATTGTTATAGCTTGAGCTTAATAGTTCTGGTTTGTGGCTAGCGCTATATTTTCAGAAACCATCTTTAGATTAAAACTGCTGCTGTTTTAAGGGAGACTTCTAATGCTGAACGTTCATCATAACCTCTTGATCATCTTTTATTCTGTTTCACAATTTGTTGAGTTACCTTAACTCAAAGTAAACTTAATTCAAACTGTACTATACGGTTACTTTGGTAATTCGCTGTTTGTTGTTGTTGATATTGTTGTTGTTCTTGTTAAGAAAGAACAACTTTCATATTTTTTCCTACTGTCTCAAATAAACGTTTATATACACACTTGGTTAATTGGGACGTAATTTGACACTATATTTGACTTTCGAAACTATTCAGTCGATATTAGAACCATTGTTTTAATGTAAACATAACGCTGATATCCAAAACAATAACATGTCATTCTGACTAATTATACAAGCATGTCGTTTTTACGAATTTTAAGGGGTTGGGTTAATCTTGGAAGCGAAATAAGTGGTGTCTGGCGTACTCTAAGAGAGTACATCTTTATAAATAGAGAGAAACTTTCCCTAGCAACTGGACTGATAAAAAATTAAGAAAAACAAGATTATTGATAATCATGCAGAAAATAATCGTTCCAAATTACGATGAATTAATGGAAAATACAAATACATTGAATGATAAGAAAAACCAAGCAGCCATACTTAAACTGTCCTGTATCTTATAAAATCAAGTTTAAAAGCCTATATGAAGTCACTTTACATAAAGTTGATTTAAATGCGCGCCTATTCATCTCGCATCATCTAGCAATCCTATAAAAATCGATTGATTTCTATTATTGGGTTTTCTATTGGGCATAATGAACATTGAACATAAAAAAGTTTATTTGAAATCCCGTCATCGAGAATATTTCAATTTTGGCAATTTTCTAAAAGCGTTAACAAAGAGCTATTTACTTTCTTACAACTATTATATGGTGTAAATATTTATAGACGCTTCCGTGGATTTTTGTATAACAAAATAATTTTGTTAAACACGTTTATGATAGCTGAATCTATAAGTTGGTGACTAAGTGCTAAACTTAAAGAGTCCAAATGTGCCATTTTGTTCAAAAAGTTTTGTTTTTTCTTCAATTATCAACATGAACATCGTCAAACAAACCAAAATGAAATAAAAAAATAATCCAAGATATAAGCCTCTGACTTAGTCCTCAAAAAAAAAAATAAAAAGATAAAACTTATTCAGAATTGAGAGAATGGTTATTGCGGTATTATCAAATGAATACATAATAATTCAGATATCTGATCTAGCGACAATCGGTATCTTTTCTGACCCACTTTACAAAAGGGCTGGTAAAGTTACTAGGAATTCGGTCCATTATATGCCTCGATTTTTTACTATTAAAAACATAGACAATGTAGTTAGATATATCCAAATACACGTGAGAAATATATATAATAAATACACAGTAACAAATGATAAATGATAAGAGGATAGTCTTCTCGCATATAAAATAGAATTAAATATCTTTTGCCAGGAAGGCAAACGTTCATTAGTAACTGTTTTACGTCACACCGACACAGTATAGGTCATATGGCGACATTACAACGAAGACCTCAGATGCCCTTCCGTGCATTATTTCAGGCACGAACGGGCACCTTAGTAGAACCACCGGCTTTCCGAAAGCTAGCAAGAAAGTATCTTCACATGAAAGACAATCCCTGTCAAGATAACAAAACTAAATAATCAGGTTTTAATTATATTGCATCATTTAAGGTTTCATGAATGCACGTACAATTTAAGAGTTTCGCATTTTCTTGTACTTATATGAGATTCATGAAACACATAAAACCTGGAATTAAGAGAATATTAAACGAAAATTGATTGTATTTGCCAGATAAAGACGTTTAATGACAATATATTGTGATACAAATATGTTGATTATTTACACGCAGTGCGCACAATTGTTTGAAAAATCACAAAATAATGGTTAGTGAAGTTAAACAGCTGTTTGTATAAGATATGGGGCAATATGTAAGAACTAAAATATCTGAGCTGATTTTACCATTTGTAGGCTAGACCAACAATATATGTAAATAACAACTTTATGGCATATAAATTAATCAAGTTGTGTAAATACTAAATCTGTACAATAAATCTAGGGTCTGCTATACGTACGCCTCTATCTTTCGCAATACCTTATTTTTCACGGATAAAATAAATAAAAAAAAATATCTTAGATTCTATCTAACGTTTATATAAATTATCTCCATGATACAGTCGTTACAGAAAAAAAATATTTGGATATATTTACCCACGTTCGACATATTTGTTATAAACATCTTTATAACGGGAGAGAAAATAGAATGTTTTAAAACGAACACATTTTTGATATATTTATGACAATAATGCTCAAATTAATACTTTTATAATAAAATTTAAATTTAATACCATTTATTCTGCGGACAAGTCAAGCGTGAAACCTTGCGTCTCGTCCACTATTTTATATAATAAGATTAATAGAAACTGAATATAGTAGAAAACATATTAATTCATTCTTATCAAAATTATCGTAGTGAGAAGGCTATAGAATATTTGAAATGTTTTTTTTTCCTGTTCAATTTTTTTTATAAAACACAGGTGCTGAGAAATAATATGGTTCAGTACGAATATTTGTGACTATTAACTATATATTTAAAATCGAAATTACAAACAGGAATGCGATCTTTGCTATATGCTCGACATTTTAATAATAATAATAATAATAATAATAATGATAATAATAATAATAATAATAATAATAATAATAATAATAATAATATTTCAAATTTCATTAATAGAGCAATGACAGATTAAAAAAACTTGATATAGATTTAGAATCTTTCCATAACAATGAAAACTGTTAGCACGTTTGTTTTCATGGATGAATGCGGCAATGAAGATTGCCAGATTGCCACTTTTTCTAAGTCCAAAAAAAAAAGAAAAAAAGAAAAAAAAAATACAGCGTAGAAGAATTTTGTTTTATAAAAGAAAATTGCCGCCTATATGAAACTGTATTTCAAAAGCATGCAGACGACCTCATGGTTCAGGATAGTTTAAGACCGAGACGAAAGTTACTTCCCTTTATAACAATTAATCGTCGGAGAAAAGTTGCGCAGATAATGAAAAATCCACTTAAATTAAATAAAGATGTTAATTCAAAACTTTGATTGAAAAAGGCATACGTTTGAACATATTCTGTATAATTAAGTATTACATTCTCACATCGAGAGAGATGTTGTCAAAATATTTTTGACGTGTCGTTGATAGATTCTTGTGGCCTGTGCCATACAAAAAATAGAACAATATCTCAACGCGTAGTACAATTATTTGTGATAAAGATGGACGTGTTGAACCACATTTAATACTTCAGAGCAGGTGAAAAATGATAGTATTTCATTCTCGACCTAAACTTTAGGCCTACTCAGAAAATGAGATGACACACCAATCTTTGTAATATCATATTTGTCGATAATATCATACATTAATTAACCTATGAGCTCAGCAAAAATTTAGGTTCACAGCTCAGGAGACAATGAAAACTTTGGCGTTTTCTCACCTAATTAAGAAATGGCCTTAGCCTTTTGATTTTGTTAAAGTTGAAGAATTGGGGAAAGAAAAAAAAAACAAGGGAAAGTTTTGATTTTGTGAAAAATTGCTTGATTTGAAAGAAAATGTCATTTGGGAAGAGGCCTCTGTTATATAAGTTGAAAAACATTATCACTAAAATTGCATAATGGTCATTCCATTTTTGTCAGAAAAGTGATGTAGGGGTAGAGCACCTGACTCTAACTCTGAGGTTGTGGGTTTAAATTTCTCAAAATGGGAGATTCCATTCCACTTCCATTATCTACACTCAGTGCAATAAAACATGAAAAAACAGGAAGCAGTCATTTAGTCACATGAAATGCATGTCTAGGTTCCTAAAACAGGGGGTTTGATATAAATAGGAATCCCTTTAGCTAAGGGTTTTGCCTGCTTGGATAGTCAGATGTCAGTTATATTTAGGGCCTTCATGGGTAGTTTTTTTGGATCAGGGTACCTGGCCCTGTTGCCTGTGGGTATTAGAGGTACTCATTTATTTTTATCTCCTTTCAAAAAGGCACCAGGTTGTTCATCTTTATAAGTAAACTTATCATAGCGTAACTTGATGGTAAGAGTGGTGTTTGGTGATTGTTGGAAAGAGCACCAGAAGACAAGACACACGTCAAACTATGTGATATTTTCCTCAGCCACAAAGATTTAAAGGGGTTTCAATTATGTCCATTCAATCTGAGTAATGGAAGGCAGAAACTAAAGTACTAAAGACTCATTTCCCCTGCAACTCCTCCCTTGTACTTTGCCAGGTACATGTAAGGCTTGATTTACAATTGCCAGTGCAGTACGCAAGTCATATAACTTTTTTTGTAACATTTGTTTTGAACAGACACAAATCTTTTGTCTCGTCATAAGACAAACAGCTACAGTAGAGCTGTCATTGATATATCAATATATCATTTATATTGTTCTATTGATCATTTACCAATACAGATTTGAAAAGAATGGATTATTTGACATATTAATAAATGTCTAGAAGTAACAAAATTCGCTAAACATAAAGGCAAGCAGGGGCCTTTATTAGAAACATGTCTCAGATGAAGTGGTTTTTACTAAATGGACATATGGGTGTATATGGATCCATGGGTCTAAATTTTACAGGTCAAGTTAGCCCACTTCCGAAATTCAATAAATGTTTAAGTTTCAATATTTATACTAAATAAACTGTAATATTAGGATGAACTGTTGTTGTAAAGGCTTTGTTTTGAATGTCTACAAAGTCTTTTATACTTAAATACTAATATTGTAAGCTTAATTATAGATATATCAAAACGAACCTCTTTGAATATTACTTGTGGTATAAGAATTGCTCCATTACCATTTTTTAAAATTTTTGACTGGTTTTAATCTGCAGTATTTGAAATAAGACTGTGTCTCTTGAATTATATATAGATGGATGCTTCTTTCTATAATTATGTTACCTCTTTAATTGCACCACTCTTACATGATCAGCTACCAGTATTCTGCATGAATAGATTGCCAAACATTTTAATTTGAGATGGATTAAGTTCAACAACATATAACTGTGTTCTGTATAAAAGTTAAATTTGACAACAATTTTAGGCTATATCATGAACATGAGCAGTGCCTCAGGTGGCCTAATGGATACTGGATGTGACTGTCTAACTCTCAATAAAGGTTTTGTGGGTATTACCATGATTGCTTACATAATATCGGGATGGGTTTGCTCTAGGAAGCCCACTTTAAATGTGATAAATTTAAGTTGCAAGAACTTGTTTCACAATCATGCATAAATAAATATGTTCAAATTAAAATTGAATGATTTCTAATTGTAATTATTAATGATTCACTGAATGGAACTTGTATGAAGGGATAAGATAACTGATTGGATTTCTATACTTAGGTGTGGAATGTAGATTTTATTAGTGAATTTAAAGGTTTTAACCTTGCCTCATGCAATGACAAAAATTTTACAATTAAAGTGGAGAAAATTGAAAACTTATGTTCTCAAATGGTGCTTAAAATCAAGCATTATGCCATTATAAACACTTGTGCAGTTTTCAAACATTTGAAATCAAGAGTGATTTAAAGGTGAAAAATGAATCCTGATGGAACTTAATTTAGAAATAATTTGTTTTAAGTGTTTGTATAGATAAAGTTGATATCCACTTAAGTTGCAACCTGATATGAAAAACTTCACCTTGAGTAGATAACATCATTTTATTACACTTTAATAGTTTTAGCAGTAATACTTTAAAAGTTAATTTAGCCCCATAAGGTAATAGGGCAACGCTATTATAAAATCAATCAAAATTCTTCTGACTTAAATTCTGGCAGAGCATGTTTCATATAAATATTATTATAAATGAAAAGTGGAAAGAGTATATTAAGATAGGTGAAACTATAGTTCAGTATAACCTTTCCCTTAAGTGCCTTAAAAAGTTGATAACTTAACATGTTGGTAAAGCTGGGATTTTAAAACAATTCATCCTGGTAGCCAGAAAAGTGTTTCACATCAAAGAGGAAGTCGAGTTGTCTCCCTTGCCACCTCATATTGATGACATAGGAAATAAATATAACTGTTCTTCACAACTGTATCAACTTTATGGTACTTCTGTTGAATTAACTGTTAAATATATAGAGGATATTGAATGAGTGTAAGTTCAATACTGAATTTATTGCACGAGTTTAATAAAATTATATTATGCGAGCCTCTGGCGAGCATAATATTATTTTATTCAACGAGTGCAATAAATTCAGTAATGAACTTACACGAATTTAATATTCTATTTATCACATACCCAAAATAAAGACCGTTTAAAGTGAAATAAGAGTCGTTTTTGACGTGCCTATAGTATACCGCTTACATTTAGCGCGTCTTTACACTATGTTTGTATAACGCTAATGACGTCACGTCAAAATATATGCACGGCCGTGCAATACCATTTTAACGGAGTTGCAAAATCGGCACGGGTGTGTGATAAATACATGTTATTATGTAATTATGATAAAGATATATGTATTTTGTAAAATAAGCTTTTGACAGGCAGTATGATTCATAAAATTTAATTTGGCCAAACAACAGTCAATTGAGTTTATGCTACATAACATTTAGCTGTGATTATTATCCCTTGACCTGCTGAATTTCATAAATGAACTTGTCCAGTTTCCCTTTTTGGAACTGTCCAACATCAATATTAGGGGTATCAAGACAAGAATTTGAAAGTAGTCAGTCAACAGTATAGAGATGGATCGGATAGCACAGATGTGGCAAAGGCAGATCACTTAGGTCCAGCAGGTTAAGGTTTAATGACTGTTAAAGAAGGGAGGTTTGGTCAATATAACATGATCATGTATAGTCATTTTACTATTAAATATGTTTATTTTGTATCTTATTTCTTTCAGAAAATTCAAAATGAAAAAGACAGAATTGTTAACAGACCTCCATCAGAAGAAAGTAAGTATAGATGCTCTATTATGTCTCAACATACTGAAATGTAATCCGTTAAATATTGAAATCATTGTATAATTTATTGCAAGTCTATTTGATTTGACTGGTATCATTTTATTTTATGCTTTTACTTCCAATTACTGTATCATTTATTGCAAGCATATACAATTCAACTTGTATCAGGTTTCGCCAGCATAGGAAATAAATGCCTTTACCCACTGTGTGAAGGTATAAATCTCATTTTACAAACCCATACAGCTGCTTTAAAATTTAAAAGTTCAACCCTTAACCAATTTGTTTTGCTTGCAAAAGTTAAATGGTAGCCTTGGTAGTTCACACGTTTCCTGTTTCAACTTCAATAGTAATCTTTACCATTAACTTGCTGGAAACCTTCTGGAACCAAAAGTGTTCAGGCTTTGCCTAACAGTATAGAGCCAGGCCAGCCTATACATCTGTGTAGTCTGACCAGGCTCTATACTGTTGGCAGCTCAATTTTTGTGTTTTGATATTGAAATCCCTTGAACATTGAATGGACTGTTTCAAATTCAAAGCTGGAAAGATCCATTATAGAATATAGCAGATCAAGGGTAAACTCTGCTAGTGGTTACTGAATGTACCAGTGCAATCAGTGCAGGCCACACTCACCCAACACATGCAGACACTGTTCTCTGTTTGCCATGTTGTCCCTGACAGTGATGAATGGTTTTGTTCAACAAGTTCACATAAGAAAAGGGTTCAGAAAGCACGAAACATTATAAATGTGACTTTGTATGATTCAAAGCAGGACAATTTCATTGAGCAAGTTATTGGTTTACAGTTTATATAGGCTTCAATTTTAATAAGATCATAAATGGTACCAGGTATGAATTAACATTAACAAAGAAGATATTTGCTTTGTTTATCCTGTTGCTTACAGTGTATGTAGAATTGTCAATTTACAGTTTATGTATATAGCTATGTGTTGTATTGTTTAAGCTTGCTGACCTTAAAATCAGTTTTACTATTACATGTATTCTCCTTGAGTAGTTTTTGCAAAATGTTCATTAAAATTGAAAAAATAAACACACAAAAAACACATTTGATTAGAGACATTTTAATAATTTAGTTAGAGACATTTTAATAATTAACATGTGAATAAATTAACAAAAATTGTATTTTTATGCCCCCACAATGTGGGAGCATATAGCGTTGCACTTGTCCGTCCGTCAATCCGTCAGTCAGTCCGTCCGTCCGTCCCGAAATCTTGTGAACGCAACTCCTCTTAAACCGGATGGCAGATTTTACTTAAACTTACAGGGATGAACAACCTTAATGTGTAGATGGTAGTAAAGGAAGGAATTTTCGCTGCGACCAAATTTAACAGAATTGTGGCCCTTTGTTGATTTTTTCACTAGATACTATGTAGAAATTTTGTGAACGCAACTCCTCTTAAACCGGATGGCAGATTTTGCTTTAACTTACAGGGATGAACAACGTTAAGGTGTAGATGGTAGTAAAGGAAGGAATTTTTGCTGCGACCAAATTTTACAGAATTATGGCCCTTTGTTGATTTTTTCACTAAATACTATGTAGAAATTTTGTGAATGCAACTCCTCTTAAACCGGATGGCAGATTTTGCTTAAACTTCCAGGGATGAACAACCTTAAGGTGTAGATGGTAGTAAAGGAAGGAATTTTTGCTGCAACCAAATTTAACAGAATTATGGCCCTTTGTTGATTTTTTCATTATATACTATGTAGAAATTTTGTGAACGCAACTCCTCTTAAACCGGATGGCAGATTTTGCTTAAACTTCCAGGGATTAACAACCTTAATGTGTAGATGGTAGTAAAGGAAGGAATTTTTGCTGCGACCAAATTTAACAGAATTATGGCCACAGAATTATGGCCCTTTGTTGATTTTTAGTTTTCAACTTGTGCCACATGTAGTCCAAAAAATATTTGACCTAGAGTCATGAGATTGACAGAACAGTGGCGTGTGGGGGCATCCGTGTCATATGGACACATTTCTAGTTATCATTTGTCTCCCTTTGATTGAAGGTATCCATTTTAAATATTTCAGTGGAATGCATTTTGAAATTAGATAAATTGTATAGGTGAATCTTAATATACAGTCATGTACATGTATAATAAATTTGAAAAAAATACATCCCCTATTGACAGGTATCCATCAATTTAAATTCAGATGCGGTGTATAAGCATTAAGTAAATAATTTTGAATGGCATATCCTGGGGTTAAACTTCATTTACACCTATACCTCAGGTTTATTTATTTTTCTCGTTGCTAGAAGTTTTCTAAGGCTACAAATATTCTGTCACAGTCAATATTCTCGTGACGTAAGGTCCACCACTGCGTTTTTATCGATCGATAAATGTTTAAACATCCAGTTGCTATATATATATTATAGATATACCTCACTGATTGCTAAGTTTGATTTAATTCAAACTTATTGAAGTTAATTAAGTTATAGGATCAATATAGATAAACGTGGATTAGGCGCGAAATCCCTCACATATCCGTTAGATGATGTCAATTTATAGATAAATACCTACTGAGTTGTTTGATATGTTTGGGGTTGCTAAGGTAGAAGTAGAGATATAGATTCGGACCGAAGGCACTGGATTAAAGGAAATGGTATTGGCACTGTAAGAAAGTTCATTCCGTCTCCAGCACTTCAGACTGATACAGTTTTTAGCTTATAGCATGCCTTAAACAGATTAGTAATTACAAAAAAATGAAATTAATGCTTTATCTAACTTCATTCATAAGTTCATTAAAAATTCGAATTTGAAGATTTTTTGCAATTTATCTAGATTTATCAAGATTTAAGCCTGAAATCTACCCTGACTCTTATAATCTCCCCCTGACATGTTACTGTTCTTACTATTTGTTATCGAATATTTTAAACGTAAAAAGTCGAAAACAAATTGACTTTTTATTGAGTTTGATTTTTGGCAGTTAAGTAGATTGTCATCGCAATTGTTTGCCTGTGTTTACCAACATTCCTATGCATTGAGTCTTATGGTCATTTGTCTCTCACTGCTGATTCAGAAACCATGCATGATAAGTAGTGGGTCACTTGTGTGGAAATTGGTAATTACATGTTACCAGAAGTTAGTAAATCAGGAAAGCCAGTGTTTGGTGGATCAACTGTTAGATATGACTAAGTCACTGAAAAATGGCCGACATTAAAAAAACAGACAAAAACTATGCCCATAGATCCAGTTGAACTGTGAGATATGAATAGAAGAAGAAAAATACTGACAAAATAATATGTTCATAGACAGATGCATTTGAAAATAATGTTGCTGAAAAATTGAATTTCACTTTTCGAATCTGATTGGTATTGTCATGGATAAAATTTACTTTCAATATCCAATTGTCATGGATATCAAAGGTAAAAAAATATGTGAACTTTCAGCTTTTCTCTCTTTTAAAGATCCTGTAACACATTTTTTTCATGGTTTTATTTCAAAGATATGATGCTCAAATTAAGATTTGTTAATATTTTAAGTTCCAATAAGCATTATTTATAAAGATATTACCGAATTTAAAATTTCATGTAAATAAAGGGAGGTAATTAGAAATTTATTTTCTATAAATTCTTAGCCAAAGTTTCCATTAAGAAATGAATGCATATAATTTATTGATTAAATATAATGTGCATAAATATTTGCAGTACACATTTTACATATTCTTCGGTGTTTGAAAATTGTTTTATTTGCATAATTATATACATATATAATGTTTTGCAAGTGTGGTATACAAACACTAACAATATCAATCACAAAACATACAGGATCTTTAATGTCGTCATTTTAAAATATGTCTTGTTATCCTTGTCTGGTCAATATTTTAAGAAGGAATAGGTTGTGGTTAATGTAACTTTATAAGGACATTGCCCATGGCCAGTAGATTTTCTCTAATGATTTAAGGTCAAAAGTCAAGGTCACAGTGACACTTACTGTAAAAACCTTGTTTTATCAATAACTTGAGAAGAAACAGTTTTGAATTATGTCATGTGGAAGGGACATTGCTCATGATAAGTAGATTTCCCATATATATTTTGTGGTCAAAGATCAAAGGTCAAGGTCACAGTGACATTAAATCTGATAAATAACTTAAAAAGCCTATTTTAAAATATATTATTAGATATAGACAATCATTAGGCCAGTAGAAGACTTCATTTTGAGACCATTAGGTCAAGGTCACCTTCTGATGATTCAAATGATTTGCCAAATAAGGTTTCAGTTACTTGCTGAGAGGATTAGTCAACCAATGCTATCATCATTCTTCTGACCAATGTAATCAAGTACACTTTTTAAAGTGCAGAAGCTCTTCAGAATAAGTTCAGATAGTTTGACCACCTTACTGATTGACACATTGGAGACATTCCATCATAGTTTCTATATCTGTGTTTGATTTTGTACTTAATTTAAATCCGTCAAAGAACCAAAATCTGTTAGATCCCATGTCAACTCACTGTGATGCTAAATCCTTATTTTGAGATAAAGAAACTTGTAAATCATCATGAAATGTAACAAATTGTCATATTTTGACACTATTTAAATAAATAGTCCTGTTCTTGTAGAATCTTTTTTACTTACAAAGGCATTTAGTTTTGAAAAGTAGCGTCTGGTTGAAATTAGTGGTATTTAGTTTTTTACAGATAAAAAGCTAAAGATAAAAAGCGGTTGTTGAAAAAAATACATTTAGTTATAATATGGGATTTCTGTGAGCTGCTGTTGTTCTTGAATTTTTTCAAAAGAATTGAGACTGAAATAAGACATTGTTTTAATTCAAGATTTATTGTGTTTTACAATGAGGATTCCCAAACCATGGATGATAATTGGTATGGAAAGTGAATTTTATAATTTGTTTTCTTTATATACTTTATTGTTGTTTTGGCATTTTTAGCTCGACTTTTGAAAAAAAACAACAAAAAACAAAAAACATTTATTTATTTGGACAAAACAACAAGCGTGACTATAGACAGACCTATTAAAATTAAAAAAAAGGAAAAACTTAATTTTTCTTTTTTTAATTTTTCGTTTTAAAGATTGTTTAAACGGTTTATTTGTTTTCTTTTAGAAAAAGTAAAAAAGTTGAATGCTACCCCTGCCTGGCAGCAGCTCTTGTTAAGCTTGAGCCTACTGATGACAACTTGATCTACTTATGCAACCAGTGCAGACCAAGACTAGCTGGCACATCTGTGCAATCTGATCATGGTCTGCACTAATCCCTGTTCAGTCAGGACATATTTTAAAATATATAACTAAAAAAGGAGGATAGTGACCCCCATTTTTCCATCATTTGTTGTAATGTAGTATTCTTCTTTGATCATGCAAATTTTATGAAAATTCTCTGCATCGACAAAAATTTTCTTTTCTTTCCTGTTGTAAAAAAATTGCACTATCCCAAAAACATCTGTAATATCAAACTAATATGTTGGTTTACTGTTTTGACTTTGGAACTGTTCATTTTTGCAAAATATACATTGTATTGAACATTAATTCATATAGATGTATAGAAGTAAAACTGTCTCAATCAAAATCTGTATTGCAAAATTTAGTATGTTATCAAATTTCCAAGCTTGCCATAAATACTCATGAGTAAGGTTTTCTTCTCAACGAGTTTTGTATTTCTTGTTTCATATAATATAGTTATTATAATTAGGTTATTGTTTTATTATTACACAGGTAGTGGAAATGATTTGGAGAACCAAGCACGACTTCAACAAGCTATGTTACGAAGACAGGAACTTCTTGATAAAATTAGGGTAAGTTAAAACAAACTTTGATATCTTTTAAAACAATAATGAAAATTTTGATAACTCCTGCCAAGATCAGCCATTTAATCATGGTCTGAACTGTTAGCAATTCCTTAAGTAAATATTTTAAAATTTTCCTTAAATAGGATGAATTGTTTAGTCCATATCGAAAGATGGACCAAGTTCATTTAAGAAATTACTATGGTAAGGATTAAAGCAGCCTCCAGATTCATGCTAATTTTCATGAATTTTCTTAAAATGTATTAAAAAGTAAAATATTGTGATGTGCACAAGGAAAATAATTTTCATATTGCAAGCAGCACTTACAACCCATTAATTTACCAAAAAGAGGTCAAAATATGCCAAAATAGCCCTTACTGTGTTAATAACACAATAGAAATATGGTCAAAAATACTGCAAAATAAGTCATAAATTGCACATAACATGGAAATTAATACTTTAATCTTAAATCTGTTTACTTTTCTTAAAATCTTAGTACTTTTTCCTCAAGTTTAATGTTCTTGAAATATTTTGAAATGCAGCTTTAAAGTACTTTATTACATGCTTTTCGATGGTTTATAGAAATATATCAGTGATATAAAACTGGTAATTTCACTGTTTCAAACAGTGAAATTACCACTTTGATAATTTCACTGTTTTGAATTTAAGCCCCTCACGTTGTTTCAGTGAAATACCAGCGTGCACAATACTGGGTACCAACTAAATGACGTGACGTCGTAAATGACGTCACGTTGTATTATAATTTGGCGCGCATTTCATTCAGTATTAGGTTTTATGTCTTTTTAAAATGTTCCTTTGCATGTAATAAAAAGAAAATTTGTTTAGTTTAGTGTAAGATCGAAATATATTTCACCTTGTGAACACCAAAAGTTCATATTTTACTCGTGGCTGCGCCACTCGTGAAATATACCTTTTGGTGCTCACTCGGTGAAATATATTCCGATCTTTCACTGAACTAAACAGATATCCTCTATTTATCCATACCACTTTTGAGGTTTATTTGTCATTATTTGCCAAACAACAAGTTGAAATTAACATATCCCGTAAGATTGGTTGCAGAAGGTTGTCTATGAAATAATATATAATGTTGTACCTGTTGTCTTATCAGTTAAAGAACATAAAACAATAAAAGTGACAATATTACATGAAACCAAATCAAAGCAAGCCATTTTTTTCATCTTTAAATTTATTATTTAAATATTTCTTTTATAGAGAGAACAGTTACTAAATGATGAAAACAAGAGACCGCGGACGTACAGCGCTCGTAAAAGATACACACCATCTCCTCTTCCTCCTCCATCACGAAGATCTTTACCTGACTTCGCCAAATATCAGATGTATAATCAGGCTCCGGAAACCTACAGATCATACAGACCTGGTAAGATTTTATGTAAATGTAATATGTGGTGAAGGTCAAAATTGGTCAAACTTCGTTAGAGGCCCACTCTTGAGCCAAGACCACTACATTATGTACATTTCAACAATCAAACGTGTTTAAATCCATCTCTGGTATTAAGCTATTAAATTATGTTATTAGTCAAACCTGTGGTAAATGCCACCTTTGAACTAAGACTGCTAGATGTTATATATCGTAAATAGTCAGAAACAGTAGAACTATGGTAAGTCAAAGTTGGAGGGACTTGCGTAAAAACTTTGACAAATCAGGACTTTGACTCATGAATCGGTCTCAATTCCATAACAAAATTTCGACCTGTTGACATATACAGGGAAGTTGCAAAAGGCGAAACAATAGGAAAGGGCGATAACTTAACCAGCTTTTAGTAAATATTTCGCGTGCGATTATCACGCGACACCGGGTCACAGAAGTTCTCAAATGAAAGTACATGTAGTTCTTACTGTTTACTTTCAATAACCACTACCTCAATTTGAATGGTTACAATTAAAACATTTTATCACACATTTAAATGCATACAAAGGCTGTTTGAAGACACGGCTGTGTAATTAACACCTGTCATACAAATTGATTGCAAATCGTCTTTGGCGGCAAGATAAGGTGTGAAAAATATCTCGAGATTGAAGGTGTCAAAAAAATCAAAGGACTTTTACTTATTTGTGGTAAATTGTACTCAATTTATTCTATAAGGACCATGAAAAAACTTCGACAATCGAAAAATTCGACACATAAAATTTCGACTCATACATAGGTTTTTATAAGGAATGTTTAGGGGAGAAAATCAGGACTTTCATTTTACTTTGACACATCGAGAAAATCGACTAATCAAAGTTCGACTCATAGAAGTTCTACTGTATGTGGGTTATACTATATTTTTACTAAAACCATTTCATGGTATACAAAAAATAATACATGAAAACAGCCAAACCTGTGTATATACATTTAAACAGACAAATCTGTGATATTGGTTACCTCTGACAAAAAAAAAAGTAAATAAAAAAGAAAAAGTTGTCATCAGGTATATGTGTGCTGGTTATTGCATAATATTTGGGAAAACATAACATTTCTGCAGGAACAGACAGGTGACACGACCATGCTTAGAGATAGAACTCAAATGTTCAAATTTGTCGATTTATCATACACACATGTTTTTGAATGAACATAGCCATGTCAAAAAAAATCTTGAACCCGAATATGTAACACCCTGTATTGTTCCACATATATATTTCAATGTTTGGGGCACATCCAAATTTGAGACAAAAATATTGAATGTACATGCTACTATCATGATTACATTTCATTACACAATCATTGAAAGGTTGTATATTATCCTAATAAAATTTTATATAATAGACTCAAAATTGGGCCGATTTCATTACTTGTATAATTTTTTACAAAGATTATTTCATATACATGTATAATCATTTATTTTAGTTTGATTGTGTTGAAGGCTATATTGAAACACCCTCGAAATCATTCCTTGAACCAACCAGTACTAAGCAATGAGTGTTTCTTGCTCACAGAAACAATGGCTTGCCCTTAACTGGGTTTGAACCCATGTGGCCAACAATCCTTATATGACTAGTCCGACATCTTAACCACTTGGCAAAGCCACCATAAAGATTAACATGGTTCTTGATTTTAAATATTGATATTGTCATTCATACTATGCTCATAGTATGCTTTTTTTGGCTGATTTTCTGAAATCCAATTCATCACAAGAGTGTCACAGAGGAGTTACATTGTAGTTTTAAAAGATTCTAAATTTTCCCATCCAAGATGCAATATACCCCTTTCCATGGGCTCAGTGCCACCATTCTCCCCTAAAAGTGATTTAAAAAACACTGTAATAATAGATTTAAGTTTGTGTTATGAATAATGCAATATGTAAAAACTGCATTTTTCATTGATCATAATTTTTTATTTGATATAAGGGAGACAACTAGACTATTTAGATATTTGAGATGTTTATCAATTAATCAGGAGTACTGTTTAAGTTTAAGAATTTACAAAATTGGGACCAGACCAACCATGGTGGTTATAGTTTTATACTGGCAATAAAGATCTTGTTCTTCTATAATTTAATAATTGAAGTGGAGTAATAAGTAAATTAAGATTCTCTTTTCGCTGTTATATAAAAGAAATATGTTAGGTATAGAAGCCAACATGACACCTCCTTAAGAAATTCATTTTGACATCATTAATAATTTCATACAGCTGGAATTTGTTTTTTTTTATCACAGAATTAAGCAGTCAGAAATTTGATAGCCAGATTGGTCTTTCTATTTTTTGCATCTATTCAATTAGAAAATATTTTTCATTCAATTTACGATCAATTTATAAGTAAACCAATCTACTGTTAAACACTTTTGTTATCTGTTTAACACACTATTATTGTGCCAAAAAAATAACTGGAAAGAAACCCTAGACTGTAAATGAACCTAAAGGAGAAAAAAAGCTCAAATTACTTAAATGCAGAGAGTATATTATGTTCACCATAGTCAAAGAAACAGAATGTTTTGCTTATGATTTTAATGTAGTAGATTTTTTATGTAAATTTTCAACATTTAAGATTATATTGTATACCAGTATTTGTAAAGTATTTTAAAATAAAGTTTATTTTTTAATCTTCGGTCATTGGAATGTAACAGAATATTGATTTTCTTACAATTTAAGTGTTTTCAGGGATGGATGTTTGATAGAAATATATCTCTTTTGATGTCAATCACCTTTTTGAGCCGATAAATAAAAATGTTAACATACACAAACAGTTCTTTCAAAACAAATTATTTCTCTTGAATGGAAATCATTCAATCTGTTTATAAAATCAAAACGTTGCACTATATTGACAGTTTTTCCTTTCAGCCGAATACTTATATTTGAAATTCAAATTTTTTTTTAATGCGTAGACGTATGGTTTGAATAGCAAGAGGCATCAATTATAGCTATATAGATGAATATGTAAATAGGAAATACTGAGTTTCTATGAAAGGTGAATGATATGCCATCTGTATATTTCTAAAGATTCGGTGATGATTTATTGAAAAGTTTGACTATCGTTGTTGGGTCGGAGATCTTCTGTATGGTAGGATAATTTACGTGTGTATGTTCGGGTTTCTCGTAGTTATAATGATTTAATATGGTAGTATGATAACGGAGAAATGGTTAACTGATGTTGGCGACAAAGTTGTTAAAGATTATATTCAAGATGACCACTCTTCTTGTCGCTCAGGTACTTGATTCTTTTATTTTAATATTTATACCTTTATCGTATTAACCGTTTTTGTTTGATCAGATTCTGTTTTAATGTAGCCTCTTTAGTTTCATCGTTGTTAGCGTCGATTTTACGGTTGGGTGAAAGGGAGGTACCATAGTTTTGTGTCAATGATAAACATGTCGCAACATATTCTTATAGCATTGTTACTTTTAAAAATTTTTGATACAAATGTTTGATTTTAATTGTTTATACAATTTGATGATTAACATTGAATTTGTCTTTTTAATTAACAGTACATGTACTATATTGTTAGAAGTTTTGGGATAGAATTATAACTTAGAGTGTAGATAATGTTTTAAACAAAAATAAAAACATCTTCTGCAGGGTTGTCATCATGATTGTTATAAGAAGGCTTATTTTGAATTTGAGGCAATCATTATAAGTTTTATCATATAAAACAAAGAGTGTGTTTTCTAAGTTTTGAGGTGGCCCATGCAAAATGCATATGAGACAGTCATTTTGGCCCCCTTACATGCAGCCACCTCTTGACATGCCTAGCTTCTTAAAAGTCAGGTATTTCACTGTGTTCTGCCCATGAAAATGCACAAAACAACTTAAAACAACTTAAAAGTTATACCAGGTGTCTAGATCAACATGATAAATCTATGAGAGAAACTGGTCAATGTGACCTTTTGTTTGACCAAAATGAAGTTTTCATCATTCATGCCTTCTATAAAACATTAAACATGTACAAAGGATGTGATATGAGGTCTAAGTGTTTTGGTCAAAAGCAGTTGTTTGTGAGATCTGTAACAATTGAATTCTGATGACTCAGAATAAAATAAAATAGAATAGAGTAATATGACTTTTATTTCCAATCAAGTGTTATATTATTATAATACAATAATGACGAGATCAAAGATCAAATTAGAGATGTTAGAGAAAATACAACTTGATTCGTATTATAGCAATAGCATATTAACTTGATTTTACTGTTGAGCTGTCATTGTTAGGCTTATAGTAAAGTTTATTTTAGTCATTATGTGTCAAATACTTTTTATTTTAAAATGTAATATGTTTTACTGATAGTCTCTTTCAATTTTAGTCTCTGATCGCTCAAAAAATGGTGATGTTGTCTCATCAGTACAAGGTCAGACTGCTGTATTCATAATGTCCATGCAGTCTCTGACCAGACTCCTTAATGTTTGCTGCATCATTTCAGCATTTTGATTCTATCAATGTCTTTAAAGTAGGCAATTGACAGTGATTCAAATTGTACCTGAATGGATTACTGTTATAAATACATTAGCAGATTAAAGGTTGAATTATAATGATGTGTATCAGAATGGTTGCTTTTTGTTAGACCGGTTTTATCTGGATGTAAACTGGTTTCTTGTTTAATGCAGACGAGTTTACAACAGCATTTACCCTTCTGTATTTTGTTATGAACTTGTCCTGTAATTAATTTAGGACAGTAGATTGTTGATTTAAGGGATCTTAATATTTGAATGCAGAAAAAAGTCAGACAACAGTTACAAATCTGGTTAAATGATACAGAAGAACATACTGACTTGGATGTGTTAGACATTTAAATATTTAAACACCAGTAACTTTTGAAGAGCTCATTAGCTATGCTTTAAAATTTGGACCAGTCCATTCAAAGTTAAAGAATTTCAATATTGAAATAAAAAAACAGACCTTACAATACTTAAAGAGCCTCAGATCAGGCTGTTTTATACTGCTGGCAAAGTCTAATCACTAGGATTCTTATAGATTAAGTGATTGATGCAATTTAAACCTCTCAAGCTTGTACATCTTTCAGTAGACATGTTTTCACTTATCTGATGGATATTCAGGGACTTTTATCCTAAAAGACATTGCTTTGCACCTTAGTAATCATTCAGATTTTGATTATTGACATTAGGTGTAAAGATTGACTCCCCTGCCAAGTTTCAAGTTTTTCTTAAAAATGTAAATAGTCAACAAACTTTTACATTTATATAATGTCCCTTCATGTGTCTTTTTGTTCAATAAAGAATATTGATCCTCCTTTATCACTGAATTATTGAATTATTTTAAAATGCTGTTACAGTATTATTTTCAATTTTCTTGTTGTCTTGTTGTTATATTTTCAAGAACTGCAGGGTTTATTGTTAACTATGCTTGTTGTTATTATAAGGAAATTACAAAAATAGATTAAAGCACAGAAGGCGCTGAATTTGTTTGGGTCTCAGATTATAAACCAATTTGTTTTTGTATAGTGCCACCAATGCTTTCCAGTGTTTTAACTGTAGTAAATTGGCTATAAGACTAATTGTAACAATGATATTCAATTCAATGTTTATTTGACTTAAAAAATGAAAAAAAATTGGCTGCCTCAACTGGGATTTGAACTTCAGACCTCTCAATTCCTAAGCGAGAGTGCAATCCCCTCGGCCACGGTGAAGTTATATGTTAATGGCCTGAAGAAAACCATACTATTCTAAATAAGGGTTTGTTTCGACGCCTTATCTGTTGTTTAACACAGATGTAAATAATCATGGAGCTTACTATAATCATGTATATCTGTAAAGAATAAAACAATCTTAGAAATCTTCGACCATTCGGGAACTATTTTGCTTGAAAATTAATGCTCCTGTCATTTGACAATCTTTACGCAGTGATCTCCCCTGAATTTTTACGGCGTTAGTGTACATATAAAGGGAAGTAACCCCTTAAAAAAAGTGGACTACTTTCGGCATTTGCAATTAACAGCATCAGGGTCTGAAATTTCGCTACCATTATTTGTTTGGTCTGACGACCCAAACAAATAAAAAATAGAAGAAAAAGAGTGAAAACATATACAATAAACTGGCAGCTATGATAAATGTGATGTACTATTGTATAAAATGTCCTATTCAGACAAGTTTTTTTATTGTGTTCATTGTTAATATTGATGTAAGATTTTCAATAGGTTCATTATACCTTTCTTTCTTCTTTGACGTTCATATGGTACCTTTTTAATATTGTCATTTCCCAATTGTATTGTATTCCACAGTGTACTTTTATTATGTTTTTCTTTGAAGTATATTGATGACTTTTTAGTATTGTCATTGTAAGGTATTCCAATTTATTACCATTACTTTACAAAAATATATAATGAATAACAAGTATTTTGAAAAGGAACTACATGTATGTTTAGATTTTGGTGTTTTTCTGTCACATCCATTTATGAAGGCAACATTGACCTTTCTGAACAAGGTCATGAACTTTACCCTCACCCAGCTTGAACCACAAGTTATCAGGCTTTGTCACCAGTATAGAGCCAGGCCAGCCTGCACAACTGAGCAGTCTGATCTGGCCCTATATACTGTTGGTAGTTCAATTGTTGTATTCTGAAACTGAAATCCCTTAATATTTGAATGGATGATTCCAAATTCAAAGGAGGGCAAATCCACTACACAAATTCAGGGGATAAGTGCTAATAAGGTAATTATAGATATGCATACCACAGTCATACCCAGAGCTGCACATTCTTTCACTGTGCCTTAGAAATACTTACCTAAAGTGTTCCTTCAAAATAAGTAAATCTTGTCTGCAATTATTATTGTCTGCAGGTATTATTTTGTTGATTTTTATTCTATATTTTCAGAAATGTCCCAAGTGAAACATGTTATAGAACATAAAGTTGCAACAGACAGAAATCCACGCTACTTGCCACCAATAAATCAACAACGAGCACCCCCAGTTATAGTTCAACAACAACAACCCCCTCAAATAATACCTATGCAGCAGCCTGCCCCACAGATAATTCAGGCTCCGGCCCCACCCCATATAATCGCAGGAGGCTATCAAGCCCCAATAATACACAATCTAGGAGGACCGCCCCCGGAGAAGAAGGGGATGTTTGACAAAGCAGGTATAGTCTTTTCCTTTCTATTTTATTTTTATAATAATTTTATGATACCATAGTTACAGACTGGTTTCATGGATAAAAGGGAGAGGTTTCTGGCATTGTTAGGACTTGTTTGGTTTGGAAGATTTATAGACATGATTTATATAATATCAACTTTCAAACAAGTGATTACAACATGTAAGGGTTAAAAATCATATTATTCCTTCTCATTATTTTGGCAATTAGCTTAATAAATTAGCTCAGGTCAAAAGTGACATTTCTTCACTTTATTAATTCAGTTATTAAATATATAAAATGTAAGGAAAATTTATTATATACAGATATCACCCGTGCCATGATGGGTCTTATGGCAAAAAAATCCTATTATTTGACATGTACACTGCCTCATTAAGAAATCTTGCTAAATTAAAGCCAACATTTCTTTATTGTGTCATATGTACTTCATTAAGAAATCTTGCTAAATTAAAGCCAACATTTTTTTTTATTTTGTTACATATACTTCATTAAGAAATCTGACTAAATTAAAGCCAACATTTCTTAAAACAGCAAAAGTCACTAGCCCAGATTTAAGTTATAAGTAAATTACTAAAATTACTAGGGGGACAATTAAAAAAGTTCTCAGTGGAGGGTCAGATTTACATTAAAAATTAAAAGCAAAATTAGTATTACACGAGACATTTTTATTGTCACTGTGTAAGTTTCTCGCAAAACTGCGTGAGAAAATACCAACTTACTGAATGGGCTTCACCTTGGCAAAAATTACATTGAGTGAAATGAAAGTGATATTTAAACGAATCTCTGACCTCTCTGTCACTAAGCCTTTCTTTATTAATACATTTATGATGCAGAAGAGGTCCAATTTTACATAAAACACAAATGTTTATGATGAGTTGTATTGAAAATAAAGAGCTTCAGGAGTCTATATTAAACACTGCAGTGTATTGATGCAAGATTGTTGTATCTATGTCTTTATTTACTCAGCTATAACACTGTTAGCCTATAAGGCAGGGTCTAAATTTTACACTGAAATATATTCACAATACAATAAGACTTGTTTTAAATTCACAATTAGCCTTACTTTGTTAATGTCTGTTTAACATGCATTTCAAGTTAACTATTGTGAAAGCCTTTACTTGTAATATAAAGGAAAAATTAGCTGATTTGGGAAAATAGTTAAATTATTTGTGAAATTTCATTATTAAATGGGAATTTTTTCTATGGGAAAATGTCTTTTTATGGCTTCTGTCTATGCAAAAACAATAATGTGTGATTTCTGAGAAAACATCCTGGGCAAATTATATTTATTTCATAATTTGTATAAGAATGATCCAATTGGAGATGTATAAATGTACACAGTCTCTTGTTGAAATTAACATATAATTTTGGGTTAACAAAAGGGACACTGTAATACATGTTTGGTGGCCTTTTGTGGGAGCAAATAATCTTCTGGCTTATCTTCAATTGGCTTAGAAGAAGTTTATAACAATTTATTACACTGAAAGAAACACAAACTTAGCACACCAAAATAAATGTTAAAATTTTGAATAGTCCTATATACTATATGAGGGATATTTTAGGATAATATTATACACTATAGATTTTATGGACATGATGTTGATGCAAAATGCCCAGCTACATCAGATGATAATGCAACAAACTTTAGCCAATGGTGGTACAATTACTGATCCAATGGGGGTAATATATTGTACACAGTCTCTTGTTGAAATTAATATGGAATTTGGGGTTAACAAAAAGGAAAAGGACACTAATACAGTGTTTGGTCACCTTTTATGTGTGCAATGTATCTCCTGCACAAAATCTCTGTTTGAATTAAATAATTTGAGTTTTTGGTTAAGGTACAGTTGCAGTGTTTTGAAGGAAAATGACTTACTGCACTGAATTAATGATAACATTTTTGGTGAGGGGTTTATGTTGCAACATATAATGAACTGTATTTTGAGTCTAATAGTATAAATCTGCAGAATATAAAGTGTGCTAGGAAAGGTAAATGCTTAAGGAAAATAGAGTTATATCATGTCTTTCAGGACAAAAGCTGTTCATTGGTCATTTTTTAAAAAAAGGATATACATGTACAAAAATGGTTATTCATAACTACTCAAATTAAACATGCAGTTTTCAGAATATCAAAATATGCTAAATCTTCTGCTTGAAGACCAATTTAAAGCACAGCCTTTCGGCCAAGAACTCTTTATTATTCTTTGTATTTCCAAAATCAAATTGTCGAAATTGTATATTCTTTATTGGAAATATATTCTTTTCAGCAGATTATCTAGACCTGTTATTGTTACAAAATGCTCAGATGCACCATTTAGTCATGTATCAGATGTTGCTACATGTGTTGCCTGGCAACCACTCAAGCCATGGTAACCACTCAAACCATGACAACAAAGTTGCTGTAAAGGAGGCAGAAACAGCAGTAAGACTACCTCCCTCCTGAAGAGCCAGTTTATATTTTTCTATTCCCTAATTACCTTGTTCTTATATTGTAGATGTTTTGGACTTACCTTGGCTTTTAATACAAGATATCTATGCTAAGAGCTAGCATTTGTTATTTTTTGCCCCTCTTTACAGTTTTTGTCTTTTCTATTCTGCCGAAGTTAAGGACCAAAGGAGCAACAATTTAACTAGTTTTTATTCTGTTAATGTTATCAAAAAGAAAATACAACACTAGTATTTGACAAAGGAGGAATAAATATGCTTATATTTATAAGAATATTATACCTTTAGCTCATCTAAAAAAATTCACCAGCTCTAACTTAAATGGTTGCCCCTTACAAATTGCTTTTATAGTATGTATAACCTACTGTAGACTGTACCCCAAATGTTATTTTTTATGAAACTATTTCCTCCCAACTTGCCAGAGCTAGAAAATATATTTTCATACCACTTTTTGCATTTTATGCACAGTGCACTATTTATTTTCAGTTCCCATTTTAGAAATAAGTATAAAACAGACAGCTGATAATTGTTGTGTTTCTTTGTTTCTAAATGTTCTTACAATAATCATTGTTTTGCAGGCTGTAAGGTCATCCCTTAAGAAGTTTTTGTTTGTTTTACCATGAAAACCATGAAAATACCTTGATAAACTTTTCTTTCACAGTTCTGCTCCAAAGGATATTGTTTTTTATTAACATAGAATTGTTTTAGTAATATTAATGTACCTTAATCACTGTTAAAAGTTTGATTCTTGTAATTTGCAAATAAAGACTTTCTAAGGATGACCTATTATATAGTTTTAAAGAACCTCATCTTTAATTTTATCTATATACATGTATACTGTTTACAATTTTTGTAGGAACATATAATGATATTTATTTCTATAGGTATGTTTTTATTTCCACATTGGCATAACTTTGAAGTATTGTCAGTGCACATCATTCTGTGGAAAAATAGATCTTTAAAATATTCTGATTAATATTGATAATTTATTATCCGGCAGATTTTGGAGAGATGATGATGATGCAGAATGCTCAAATGCATCAAATGGTGATGCAGAAACTGATGTTGGGAAATCTTGGTCGCCAAGAGTGTTACGATAACCACAACCATCATGGCTCCTCATGCCATGATTCCTGCCATGATTGTGGTTCCGGATGTTGTTCGGCACATGGTGTCCACGGACATTGTGGACATGGTGCCATTGGCTGTTATGACCACTGCCTCCCTGTATGTTGTCTTGCCATGACATTACTGTTGCCATAACATTATAGTTTGTTGTCATAACTTAGCATATTATTTCAATGACATATATATATTGTTGCCATGACCTCATGTGATGTTGCCATGGCCTCACATGATGATGCCATGACCTCATGTGATGTTGCCATGACCTCATGTGATGTTGCCATAACCTCATGTGATGTTGCCATGACCTCATATGATGTTGCCATGACCTCATGACTATGATGTTGCCATGACCTCATGACTATGATGTTGCCATGGCAATGTTCATTTTTGCCATGACATCAAAATATGTTGCTTTTACAAAATGACATGGCATAAACCTGTATCATGATGGTATAATTTTGCCATGATAGCATATTGCCATGGTATCACACCATATTGTCATGGCATTTATATCACCATGGTATTGCATTGCCATGGCATTAATGTAGCCATTTTAAATGCCATCTTCTAGTTTTGAATGCTTTACTGTTAGGTAATATCCATGAAATTTCCTCTTGTATATTAGAATAAGCCATTATAGAAACATAACAAAAATCTTGTGTACGATCTAATGAAAATCTGTTACTTTTAAGAAAGATGTTAAATTGTTAGTTAAGGATATATATACATGTATATATGAAAGAAAGAAAGTCATGAGCGGGAGTGGTTGAAGTCCAGAGATTTTTTGTGCGATTTTTTCTATATATATATGTATAAATATATGATAAGTATTATTTGTGAGCCCACGATTTTGTATTATGCAAGAACAAGGTTTCATGGATGTTACAGTATATAAAACTTTGATTAAAACATGTACTTATTGTAGTGTCTCTGCACAGCAGCTGCGTGTAATATCTGCTTGTTACTATGCTTCTAAATGGCATATTGCACCTTAGTCATTAATTTGTAGACTCAAACTAAAAATATAAACCTGCCAGCTTTGATGGTTAGGACTAAAGTTTTGACAAATGAAAACCTCGAATATCTGAAACAGAATCAGATTTTTACATCTCATCTTCCCTGTTACTGAGACTCTTTAAAAAAATTGAAATTCAGAAAAATTAGATTCTTCAGTAACTACATGTTTTAAACAAATTGGAATGTTACATTTGAATGTTTTTACAGGTTTTTAAATGTACATGTATATGAAGACCATTTTAGAGTTTGGTTTCTTTTCTTCTCTTTTTTTTTTGGTTTAAAACAACAACATCATAAAATGCAATACTTTCTTTTTTGAAATTGACAATGAGCTTTAAACATATGTACATTTTTTTTTGTACATTTTTTTTTTGTACAAAAATTTAAAAAGTTTTCAAATTTTAATATTATAAGTGGGGGAAGTGAAAAATTGAATTGCTATTGTTTTTTGTAAAAGAAATTATTTGAAAAGCAGAAAATTTGTAAAATGTATAAATAAGGAAGTGGTCAAATTTGTTATGAGCAGGCTTAAGACTCTTTAAACATGCATTAGGAAGAAAGAAAAGAAAAAAAAAGAACTGAAAGATTAAAAAACATAAAATAGTTAAGAGAAAAGCTGGCAGGTGCCCTTGTATTTACTAAAACGTTTCTAACACTTACAGAATTTGGAGAGATGATGATGATGCAGAATGCTCAAATGCATCAGATGGTGATGCAGAAAATGATGTTGAATCAAATGGGAACAGCTGACCGTCCCCAACATTCCTCACATAGCCATGACAGTCATGGACATCATCATGGTCACCATGGACACCACGGCCATCATGGTCATGGTCATCATGGCTGTGGTTGCGGGTCTTGTGTACGAAGAACATGTTATTATTGACAAACTCTCTATATTTAGATATAATATAACTTTTGAATGTTGGAATATGGACAAAAAAAATGGAATTTAATGTGCTAAAATTGGTGAAAAAAAAGACATTTATTCTATGTGATAAAAAGTGCAGTTTAAATGGAATTTAAATGAAAATTTTGAGTAAAGAGAAATTTAAGTTGAATTCAACTCAATAAACAATAATGTAACAATATGCATATCTTCAGTACACTTATCTTTCAAATATTTATTTTAACAATAATTGTACAAGTTTTAATTTGGTTGACAACTTTTTATTTGACCAATTTATGAAAGGATTTTCTTTTAACAATATAAAGATGTATTCATTATATTCTATTAAGATAAAATAAATAAAAAAGAATGCTGATCAGTTTGAAATATTTTTGTTTCAATAATTTCATGATCATATTTTTTGTGAAAAGATGGTCTGCATGATGATAAGTTATTTTAAGTGGTCATATTGTCATATTAATTAATCATTTAATAATTTATCAATTAATTAATGGGACATGTTCACATTAATCGTTGTGTTTTTCTTGGCCGTTTGGACATTGTAATTTTCTTGGCAACTTAAAAGCATCATATATTACAGGTATATTTCCGAATCGGATTGAAGGCCAATTAATGTAGAGGTTACATTTAAACCTATAGTATGGTTGTGAATCAAATTCTGTACAGAAAAATGAAGATACATTTAATGAAATGAATATAGTTTTATTTGTTTTACTACTTTAGCTTTTAAACACAGGAGTATGTCAATGTAAAGCTTTAGTTAAATACATGCCTGCCATTGCTTTATGCATATCTATAAAGCATTACTTTTGTTTGCATTTTATAATTTTATAGAAATTAGCGCCAGCATATAATTATAACAACTGCACTTTAACATAGAATAAATGCATCTTTTTTTTCTAATTTGCTCAAATTCATTTAAATTATTATCTTTTTAATTTCATGTCCTACAAAGTCAAGGCTTTTTTATTTATTTTTTGAACTATTGATCATTATTTTTGAAAACTTTTTGTGAATTTCTTGAAATTCTTAATTTTCCTCTGTGATTTTGTTCAAAAAAGAACATGCAGATCAAAATGCAGTAAATTTGGAACAATTTTGTAACATATTTTCCAGAATGTCTCTTATTTTTCATGATATAGAGTTATTGTTTGATTAGTGTATATAAACACTAGGGATTAGATTTATACAATTGATACACAAAAAGGCACATCAAATCATACTTTTTCAGAACTTTATAGTAAAAAATCACACTGCTATGTAACACCTTTATTTATATGATAGTAAGCTTTTTTCTTTAATCAACACTAATCCACTAATCCTCTAATAACCTGAATTTCTTTTTGTTTTCTATTGAAGCTTTCTTCTTTAGGCAATAATACAACACAGTCACAAACTTGTCACACTTTAAATACAAGTTGTCATTGTGCTGTTTTATAAGTTCTGCTATGTCAATCAGTTTTTTAGCTCACCTTAACAGAGCTTTATATCACTTCAAAATTGATATTATCTCACATAAAGCCTCTGGCTTTCACGTGTGTATGTACACACTAGCATGTTATCTTGACTTCCAAATATAGCCATGTGTACATGCTCAGCCTCCAGCTCTTCTCAAGTAATGCCCCTCATCCTTCACTCATCGCCAGGAGAAGGGGCTTTTTTTTATCACCAGTGTGGATCATCAGTGACAGTCATGTGCTGTAAGCCATAATTTCTTTAAACCACATTTCTTCCAAAATGACTAGGAAGATTTTGAACAAACTTTACAGGAATGATTTTGATATAGTTCACTACAAATTAAATATATAAATGGAAACAGTCTGTTACATTAGCAGGTCAAAGGAGTTTATAATGTGATAAGCCTCTACAAGAGCTAAATAAATCATTGCATGATAACTGGCATATGATTATATACCATTTCCATTGAATATGAATATTCACTTTTCCATTCGCTCAGTATTGAAGTGACATAGATCCACGTTGGTGTCTTATTATCAATTATCGAAAGTATCCTTTTTTTTCTTCAACTGACATAAGAAAAAAACAATCAAGAGCATTTGCTGATTGTCGTAGTAGATAAAACTTTAGATACTCTTAATTTCATCAAATATTGCTTACTTACAATATACGCCTATATATTCTCTAGCTTACTTATGATATATCAATTCCAGTCTTTAGTTTGCAAATGAAACACTTGAATGTAGAAAAGCTATTAAATTTCTAAAATTGAAATGACATATTTAACTTTGTTTACAAAATAGACCACCATATGTATAAAATATAACACAAAAATAATGATGCAATTTTGATTTGCATATTTTATGAACTTATAAAAAATTCATTTGGCTAACATTGCTATATAAATTTTCTAAGGTACTTAAGTTTTAAGTTTTAGTTTTGATATCTTTTACAATCAACCTTAAGTGTTTTAAGAATTTTAAAAAGTTACAAAAAATTACATCTTAACATATCTTTATTAATAATTAAGACTTTTCCTTTACTTCAGTAAACTTTTAGAATAAATAAACTCTGTTTATATGCACTATGTACTATTTTTCTATGTCATACATGTATTTACTGAGATATTATTTTTTGCGCTGCAGGTTCCGAGACTGGCAGGAGGAGCAGTACATCATCATCATTATTCTAACCCACCCAGTCAACCCCAAGTACAACACTATACCACTATGCCTGCTATGGACATGTAAGTCATGTTTGTATTCTATAGACATTGAAAAACATTACCCCACCCAGTGGAAGCTACTAATAAGCTAACTATCTGACAGTTCGAACAATGGGTATGTAAGTATGACTGTGTTTAGTAGAGATTTTGATACATCACGAACAAATGATATATTTTATTTAGTAACCATTAGAATGCCTGTACCTGTGATGAACATAATGTAAGTTATAGCACAATAATGCTTGAATAACATGATGTGTGGTCATAATGCAATGACTGCAACTGACATGTAAGTATATTGCCTTACACCCTTCCTCATTTCAGTTAAGGTATGCCATGCCATATCAGATCATGTAACCACATCAGTAACATACCAATAGCCAACATGTTACCAGCACACCATAACTACACACAATAACTCATCACACACAAAAAACACACCAGAATAAATCACACCAGAACACACCACATCATGCCACACCACACCACACCAACACCACACCACACCACACCAGAACACACCACACCAGAACACACCACACCAGAACACACCACATCATGCCACACCACACCAGAACACACCACACCAGAACACACCACATCATGCCACACACCACACCACACCAACACCACACCAGAACACACCACACCAGAACACACCACATCATATGCCACACCACACCATACCAGAACACACCACACCACACCAACACCAACACCACACCACATGCCACACCACACCAGAACACACCACACCAGAACACACCACATCACACCAGAACACACCACATCATGCCACACCACACCACACCAACACCACACCACACCCACACCACACCAGAACACACCACACCACACCAGAACACACCACATGCCACACCGCACCACACCAATCCATTCCATTATGCCTGCAATAATGGGTAGGTATTACATGTATTTCTGCTTACCTCACTCAAGCAATGCCAAATCATGGTGCTGTCAATACATAAATTATCTAAGTAAGCTTTATTTTCATTGATTTATAAATTCTTCACCCAGTCAACCCAAACCACCCTACTATATACAGTAAGGGGTCGTCATATGACAAATTTAGAGTAAGTTATATTTGTAATCAGCTTTCACTTCACATATAATGCTATGTTAAATCAGATCTCCTCCATCATTGTAAACATTTTCAGAATTTGCTGCAAAAGTACAAAATGTTTTCTGCTAAGTAATAATGACACATTTTAAGCCATTTTTGCTTTTTAACATTATCCAAACAAAAAACAGTTACTTGTAAAACTACATTGAATTAAATAAATTTTACTGATCAACCGCTTAAAAGAGCAATGGTCGTAGAATGGAGGCAGGGAGTTTTGTAATGCAACTAACAATTTAATAAATTATGCTGCTGCAATAATAAATATCATGATCTTAGCTTTAATAGAAAACAGCTCTAACATGCTTTAGTTTTGGTAGTTATGATGTAGAAATGCACATATTAAAACACTTGCATTGCTAAGGGAAACACAAGTGAACAGTTTAAAATGTTCATGTAGTTTGCATACACACCTGGTAAACAGTCATCTTTTGTCGCATTTATGATGTGAGGTAAGTTCTTTTTCTCAGACCCTAAGTAGTCAAATATATATAAATTTAGACAACCCTGTCCACATCGATAGTTATACTACATGGTAAGCCATTAATGTGACATGTAAGTTATTTTCACATTCTTTTCAAACATATTGTCAGTAAGTTAGTCCTACACATAAACAACTGCAGAAAAATTATATTAGATGCATGTTATATTTTCAACCATCCCCTTTAAGCAAGCATTCTTTTATCTCCAAATTTATATACATTTATGTAATTTAAATGTAATGAAAACAAACTTGTATACATATTGAGCAGATACAATTTGATTGGAATAATTTCTTAGAAATAAAAAAGGATCACCTTAAACATTATTTAAAGTTTATTATCTGAAGTGCTTTATATGTTATGTAGAAAAGAAAGTCAAATTATATTGGCCAATCATTTAATATAAATCAAGCTGTTCAGCAGAGGTCAAGTAAGCAATATTTAACCCCTTGCATAATAGCATAATACATTTTATATGTATGTTTTTCTGTGATATTTTATACAAATAACATACTTGTTATTGTAATAAGACCTTTCTCCTACAACTGCTGATTTGCCAGGATAAGAAGGTTATACATGGTTTTAAGTAAGATTTGGTACTCTAATCTAGAAAGGATTGATGTGGCTTGCATTCAATTTGGAAAAAAATACAGTATGAAAGTTGTTTGCAAGCATTGGAATAAAAAAACAACCAAAATTTTATCAATAATTAGATAGATCTTGAAAAAGTCTTTTGAGATTTTTTGTTAGTTTTTTTTTGTTCATTCCAAATTTTAATTCTGAGACTGTAGACCTTTCAGTAGTATAATCAGAAAGAAACATGTTTTTACCTTGTCCAACAAAGCAAGAAAAAAAGTTCAATGCTTTAATTGCGTGCATAGACAAAAACACCCCCTTTAACAAAAACTTAAGTAGAATCTAACTACAAAAAAATAAGTAATTGTTAAAATAAGAATTTAGAAGTATTGCTTTCAAATGGGCTTTAATTTTTCATTAACACTGTACTAAAGTACAGTAGATTCTACAATTTGCAATCTTGGAAGCATGTAAGTAATTTTTTCATGATTGTGCATACTTTATTACAGACGACCACAAACTATAACTCAATATGAAACTGTACCAGCGATGGAATTGTAAGTAATGAGCTAGATATTGGCAGATACCATAAATACCTTATAACTTTGTATGCAGCTTTAGTTCAAAGAACTAACTCTTATTTATGCTTTAGTTGGCCAGAAGTTTAAATTGAAATTTTGTTCAAAAGATTAAATAACCTAAAGTATTTTTACTTTAAGTAGTCCAGCCATTTTAACTGATGTTGTTTTTTTGTTTGGTCACAATTTGAACAAAGAACTGCATAACATATACATGCTTTGCAAACACCTTAATAGTAATTTTAATTTTTCTGTAACACAAGTGTTGAGCTTGTAAATTGTTTAAAAGGATTAAAAGCTTGCAAGGACTTGTCTATTTACTGACATGTCAAATGGTCTACTAAAAAAATGATGTTGCAACAAGAACAAAATTTAATCTTTAAAAAGTAAGGTTTAGCTTGACAACATGCATGCAATGTAAATATTGAATCAATAGCAATTATTGCAAAGATTAAGGTCTAAGGTCAGTCACCTTCATATTAATAATGGCCATAGAACAGCTTTAGAATGCTTGTGCTAGATTTTCTTGATGCTTCACTGATGCATCTACCAGTAGTAACAAGTTCAACATAAAGGTCAAAGTCTTTGTACTAGTAATGTGTCCAGATATTTTTTGCCATATTAATTTAACAGAAATATAATTTTACCCATATATCATAACAGTTAGATAAGAAAAAATGGAAATTATAGTTTGTGTTAAGATAATATTAAATTTGCCTGAAATAGTTTAATACAGTTAAAATAAGACAATACACGTAGCAAAAATAGTAAAAGGTATGATAATGAACTCTTTTCATAAACTGTAAATTGTTACTGATACAACCAACATGTATTTCTTCTTTCAAATGTATTGTTACTATAGAAAACAAACTTAAAAGTTGGTACATTTTCTTTTACAGGAATATTTTTCAAATATGCCTTTTAAGAATTTGTCTTGTATATGACATTAGTAGCTATGCTTTTCATTGGTATTTATAGCATGATTACCCAGTAATATTGCTTCAGGTAAGATGCTAAATGCTAGAAAACAGTCTGGTTTAGACTATTTAGATTGCTATGTTACCTTAAATGTATGATTTTACTGAACCATAATAAAAATTAAGTGTCATCAAATTCCATATAAGCCAGTAAGAGCAGGTGGTTACAACACTCTTTGACTACAAATCCAGAGGTCGCAAAGTTTAACCCCCACTGTCCATCTATTTCAATTAACTAACAATTAACTACAATTAAAATTCACATGTGACACAGTTATGTTATCATTGAAATAATCACACTAATTATATTACATGTGACAAAGTTATGTTATCATTGAAATAATCACACTAATTATATTACATGTGACAAAGTTATGTTATCATTGAAATAATCACACTAATTATATTACATGTGACAAAGTTATGTTATCATTGAAATAAGATCACTTAATGTCACATAAGACACAGTTATGTTATCATTGAAATAATCACACTAATTATATTACATGTGACATAGTTATGTTATCATTGAAATAAGATCACTTAATGTCACTTAAGTCACAGTTATGTTATCATTGAAATAATCACACTTTATGCCACATGTGACACAGTTATGTGTTGTCATTGTAATAATCACACTTTATGCCACATTTGACACAGTTATGTGTTGTCATTGTAATATTCACACTTTATGCCACATTTGACACAGTTATATGTAATCATTGAAATAATCACACTTTATGCCACATTTGACACAGTTATGTGTTATCATTGAAATAATCACACTTTATGTCACATTTGACACAGTTATGTGTTATCATTGAAATAATCAGACTTTATGTCACATTTGACACAGTTATGTTATCATTGAAATAATCACACTTTATGTCACATGTGACAAAGTTATGTTATCATTGAAATAATCACACTTTATGTCACATGTGACAAAGTTATGTTATCATTGAAATAAGATCACTTAATGTCACATAAGACACAGCTATGTTATCATTGAAATAATTACACTTTATGCCACATTTGACACAGTTATGTGTTATCATTGAAATAGTCACACTTTATGCCACATTTGACACAGTTATGTGTTATCATTGAAATAATCACACTTTATGCCACATTTGACACAGTTATATGTTATCATTGAAATAGTCACACTTTATGCCACATTTGACACAGTTATGTGTTATCATTGAAATAGTCACACTTTATGTCACATTTGACACAGTTATGTGTTATCATTGAAATAGTCACACTTTATGCCACATTTGACACAGTTATGTGTTATCATTGAAATAGTCACACTTTATGCCACATTTGACACAGTTATATGTTATCATTGAAATAGTCACACTTTATGCCACATTTAACACAGTTATGTGTTATCATTGAAATAATCACACTTTATGCCACATTTGACACAGTTATGTGTTATCATTGAAATAGTCACACTTTATGCCACATTTAACACAGTTATGTGTTATCATTGAAATAATCACACTTTATGCCACATTTGACACAGTTATATGTTATCATTGAAAAATAATCACACTTTATGTCACATTTGACACAGTTATATGTTATCATTGAAATAGTCACACTTTATGCCACATTTAACACAGTTATGTGTTATCATTGAAATAATCACACTTTATGCCACATTTGACACAGTTATGTGTTATCATTGAAATAATCACACTTTATGCCACATTTGACACAGTTATATGTTATCATTGAAATAATCACACTTTATGCCACATGTAACACAGTTATGTTTTATCATTGTAATATTCACACTTTATGCCACATTTGACACAGTTATATGTAATCATTGAAATAATCACACTTTATGAAGTGACACAGTTATGTGTTATCATTGAATAATCACACTTTATATCACATGTGACATAACATTATAGAAATAAGCACACTTTATGTCACATTTAAATCTCATGTCCATATACAAAAAAATGAAAATCACATTCTAATTTATTTTATAAAATATAAACTTAACAACTTTTATGTAACAAATGCTGCTACTGGCTATCAAAGCTTTCATAAATAGAAATAGTTTTTTTATGGCTTAAGTAACAATTCTAAATAAAAAGGCAGCAAGCAAGGGTCAAAAACAAATAATATACATGTATTTTGTATAACCTTTTACTTAAATTTGGAAACACTTTGCTTTGTAGTGGAAAATTAGGCATTAAAATTTTTGCATTAACGATGTTAAAGGATTCAAAGAAAACTTATTCTGGAAATGATAGTAAAAATTCTATGTTGTCAGAGATTTTATTCTTCAGATATTTTTTTGTGTGACAAGTATCACTAGCTTGAGAATATTGAGTTGGCTCTTAGTAGATTTGAATAGATTTGTAAAAATATTGGTCTCATAATCTTTAAGGGCCATAGAAAATATGGAACAGGACTGCATATTTTGGCAAAATTTCACTCCTTTTATATCATTTACAATGACATTGTATAGAATTGTTGTTCGAAAAAAGTTAAAAAAACAAGAATCGTTTACAGAGGAATGTATGAAAAATTAGTTAAATAATGATAATTTTGATACAATACCATAATCTTTATTATGTACTTATAATGGAACTATTTTTTTCTTTATTTCAGACGCGGGGCACCATATAGGGGTGAGTTCTATGGTGGTGGTTATGGTCTCTACGGAGATGCGTATTCGTATCCCTACTCTTCTTATGAATATTATGTATGAAAACAATGGCAGATCCCATCATGCACCACAAAAACCCTGGTACAGTATCCCGTCTGCTTCCCACAAACCTCACATTAATTATATATCAATATTCCGCAGAAATGCTTAAATCATAGTTACAACACACCAGCACAAATTGACCGCTCCCCTTTGAGATATTTTATTTTAAGCAACTCTGCAATATTCAATAGAGTGAGACACAATTTAGCTTCAAATAGAAGTGCCTAACTGCATGAAAGCCTCTGTATATGATACAAAGTACCTAACTTTACACCAAGGCATATGTACATTTATGCACAGATACCTTAATTAGTAAATAATTGCAGTGTAATATATGACTTTAGAGAGTGGGTTTCTTTTGCATGTTCTTTGTGTAATTAACAAGTAGAATTATTCTATAGGTCAGTCTTGATCATTACCAGAAAGATTCATGTCCAATGTGTGTAACAACATTATTTATTGTGACTGAACATATGTATATTTTAATCATATCTTGTGACATTTTACTTAGATTATACTTGTAAGTTAGATTTATTGACAGCATTTATGGAAAAATAATTAGGGGTGTCACGGTTAGAAAAAATGCTAACCATTTAAACGGCGATGTAATAACCGTGATAAGCGTTTAACCGACCATACTAATAAAATTCTTAGATTATCAACATTAACTTTAATCCTTAATGACAAGATAAGCCATTTTGTTCATTTTTGTTGTACTCAAAATGATAACAATACATAACTGAATATGGAGTAACTTTTTTCAGGTAGGTTCGTTCAGTATTCGATCAGATCGGAAAAAATACATTGTTGAGTACAACTAAAATAATTGTCATATCTTGTCATAGAAAAAAATTAAAGTAATATTTAGAATCAATTTAAAACTTTTCCTACTAACTGTTAATGGTGATTGAATTTTTGGTTTTTAGCTAAAAACCAACCGTACCCTTTTAATCAGATAAACCTGACACCTCTAAAAAATAATATTTATCATTTATGATGAGAAATTTAGACATACTCATTCATAACAAAACTTAAGTAAATTGGCAATTAAGATGCTGTGAAATAAGAATCAGTATTGTTCATTTGTACACAATACAAATTCTTTTTTTAGGCATTAACTGAAGTAAAAGTTTATACATTTAAGATAATGTCCATGATAAATGTTGATTAATATGATGATAGGTGTGAAGTTAAAGGAAAATGAAATAAAAAAATTTATGCAATATAATTTGAATTACGTAACATATTGATCTGATTATTGGCATAAGATTGATTTCCTACTTTTAATTTACTCTCTATAAAACATGACAATACATGTACACATGTACAAGTATATATTACGATAAAGGGTAATTTTGAAATTTGTTTTATTTTTAGAAAAAAAAATAATTATAAAACAACATTTTGTTACAATATTATTTGGTTTGAATTGGTTGGATTTGCCATTATATTCAATATTCTTTTTGTTTTCAAGTCTTTTTTCAATGTTTTCTTTTAACATAGTCCTAAAACTACTAAAACATTGAAAATGTTGACTATACTGTAAGGTGATTTTTACATCCATAAAGATCATACTATGTTTAATAATCTTTTCTGTAGAATCTAAAATGTTTGATAATGTTTAATATCTGAACTAAATACCTTAATGAACTATTTATTGCACACATTATAGCTTAGCCAATTCTCCTAGACCCTGAATCTAAAATATGTTCATTTATGTTATTATTAACAGTCTTGTAGAAAATGTTTCCTTTGTGAATTCAATTTGTAACTTGATTATTGAGTGGGTGTAACATCAGAAAAATCTGGTTATTATGATGATAAAAAATAGTCACAAGACCAGGTTCTCCACCAAATATTGCAGAAAACAAAACAAAACAAAAAACAACTACAAAAAAGAAAACAGACAATATACCTTGATGTGAAAGTTAAGGTGAAATTCCTAAAGAAAAGAATGCTGGTGCCTACATTTGTCAATTTGTCAAACTAAAAGCCACCTGGGTTTTCTTTCCTCTTTCATTACATAAAGAATTTCCACCAAACTTTCACATCAAGTGCCATGGTGAATATTGTTAGGGTTTTGTGATTTAAACATTTTTTGCTGTATTATCATGGTTGTTTATTGTTTTTACCTATATATGAAATGAACAGAGGGATACTCTTCTGTGTGTGACTGCATTGTGTATTAAGTCTTATTAATTAATAAATATATTAACATAGATCTATTGGAAAACATACCACTCTAGAAATTAATAATAACATGACATGTATCTTTCTCTCATTGCTTTATAACTTTATTTCCTCAGTACTTTCAATCTGTTTCTTGATAAGAATTTAAAAAATTAGATCTACGTCAAGGATATATGCGACAGGAACCTTCAACTCATGGAATTAGCAATTATGTTCTGAGATTAGGGCTTGAGATTAGAGCTTTTAATTATGAAATTAGAACTTGTTATAAGGATGGGAATTTTGACTTGATATTAGGACAAATGAGATCAGGGCTTTGAATTATGACTTGATTTTAGGATTTGAGAATAGAACTTGCAATTATGACTTGATATTAGAACTTGGAATTATGACTTGATATTAGGATATGAGAATATAACTTGCAGTTATGACCTGATATTAGGACTTGCAATAAGGAATTGAGATTAGAGCTTTTAATTATCAAATTAGGACTTGTGATTCGGTCTTGGAATTAGGACTTGAGATATGAACATGTTTTAAGGACATGGAATAAGGACTTGATTATGCTATACTAGCATATGATATCAGATCAGCCTTCATGTCCAGTCATTGCAATCTGACAAGACTTAATAATAGCTGGTTGTTTTATAGTGAAATTTACCTATCAGATATGGTTTGTTCAGTATCTCAATTAGGTATATTGCTATATGGGAAGAGTAGTGATATTGACAAAAAATAAACTGTTTGCTTAAATCAGTGGTATTAAATAGAGGATATTTGTTTAGTTCAGTGTAGGATCGGAATATATTTCACCGAGTGAGCACCAAAAGGTATATTTCACGAGTGGCGCAGCCACGAGTGAAATATGAACTTTTGGTGTTCACAAGGTGAAATATATTTCAATCTTACACTAAACTAAACAAATTTTCTTTTTATTACATGCAAAGAAACGTTTTAAAAAGACATTTAACCTATTTACTGAATGAAAGGCGCGCCAAAGAATAATAAAACGTGACGTCATTTACGACGTCACGTCATTAAGTTGGTACCCAGTACTGTGCACGCTGGTATTTCACTGAAACAACGTAACGGGCTTAAATTCAAAACAGTGAAATTATCAAAGTGGTAATTTCACTGTTTCAAACAGTGAAATTACCAGTTTTATATCACTGATATATTTCTATAAACCACCGAAAAGCGTGTAATAAAACATCTTAAATTGTCATCAATAGTGTATGCTCATTAAAAGTTTGAGATATTATCTTGCACTGAAGAAGATTTGTATTTTAAACACATACAGTTTTAGCTCTAATTAGCTTTACATAATATTTGACTAACCTTTAGATATTGTCTCCATTATACATTAACCATCACACAATTTTAAAAACTGACTTTTAGAAAACCAGTCTCATATTGGAACATTGCCAAAAATTTGAATTTATTATCAACCAATCACATGCAATCAATTCAGGAGACTGGTTTACAAAATTCAGTTTTATTTTCATACTTGTGCACCATGTTTGTAATCTTACTCACAAAATGCTTACATTATATAACCATATTTAATACAAACTAATTTACTAACAGCCTTTTAATAAAAAGATGCATACTCAATTACTTTATTTTTTTCTTTTAATTATTTATTTCAATTATTCATTTCAATTTATAAGTTTTAGAACAAAATTTTATAAATTAATGATAGATTATATATTTTTCAACTTAATTTTTTTTCAGTTATTTTCAGATTTTTTTTTGCAAAGTGTTAAAGATAGATTTTCAATGTAAGAGGTATATGTAATACCATGTTTACACACTGTTATCCATTGTTTGTTTCTTCTGCCTTGTCTTAGTTGACAATAGGGGAAGCCATTGTGTCTTCTGCCTTGTCTTAGTTGACAATAGGAGAAGCCATTGTTTGTTTCTTCTGCCTTGTCTTAGTTGACAATAGGAGAAGCCATTGTGTCTTCTGCCTTGTCTTAGTTGACAATAGGAGAAGCCATTGTTTGTTTCTTCTGCCTTGTCTTAGTTGACAATAGGGGAAGCCATTGTGTCTTCTGCCTTGTCTTAGTTGACAATAGGAGAAGCCATTGTTTGTTTTTTCTGCCTTGTCTTAGTTGACAATAGGAGAAGTCATTCTTTGTTTCTTTTGCCTTGTCTTAGTTGACAATAGGAGAAGCCATTGTTTGTTCTTTTGCCTTGTCTTAGTTGACAATAGGAGAAGCCATTGTTTGTTCTTTTGCCTTGTCTTAGTTGACAATAGGAGAAGCCATTGTTTCTTCTGTCTTGTCTTAGTTGACAATAGGAGAAGCCATTGTTTGTTCTCCTGCCTTGTCTTAGTTGACAATAGGAGAAGCCATTGTTTGTTTCTTCTGTCTTGTCTTAGTTGACAATAGGAGAAGCCATTGTTTGTTTCTTCTGTCTTGTCTTAGTTGACAATAGGAGAAGCCTTGTTTGTTTCTTCTGTCTTGTCTTAGTTGACAATAGGGGTGCCATTGTTTCTTCTGCCTTGTCTTAGTTGACAATATAAGAAGCCATTGTTTGTTTCTTCTGTCTTGTCTTAGGTGACAAAATGAGAAGTCATTCTTTGTTTCTTTTGCCTTGTCTTAGTTGACAATAGGAGAAGCCATTGTTTGTTCTTTTGCCTTGTCTTAGTTGACAATAGGAGAAGCCATTGTTTGTTTCTTCTGCCTTGTCTTAGTTGACAATAGGAGAAGCCATTGTGTCTTCTGCCTTGTCTTAGTTGACAATAGGAGAAGCCATTGTTTGTTTCTTCTGCCTTGTCTTAGTTGACAATAGGAGAAGCCTTGTTTGTTTCTTCTGCCTTGTCTTAGTTGACAATAGGGGTGCCATTGTGTCTTCTGCCTTGTCTTAGTTGACAATATGAGAAGCCATTGTTTGTTCTCCTGCCTTATCTTAGTTGACAATAGGAGAAGCCATTATTTGTTTCTTCTGTCTTGTCTTAGGTGAAAAAATGAGAAGTCATTCTTTGTTTCTTTTGCCTTGTCTTAGTTGACAATAGGAGAAGCCATTGTTTGTTCTTTTGCCTTGTCTTAGTTGATAATAGGAGAAGCCATTGTTTGTTTCTTTTGCCTTGTCTTAGGTGACAAAATGAGAAGTCATTCTTTGATTCTTTTGCCTTGTCTTAGTTGACAATAGGAGAACCATTGTTTGTTTCTTTTTCCTTTTTTTAGTTGACAATAGGAGAAGCTGTTGTTTGTTTCTTCTGCCTTGTTTTAGTTGACAATAGGAGAAGTCATTGAAAACTTGTCGGTAACTTTAAAGTTATGTAATGGTAACAATTTTATTATGGTCTTAATTGTTCTTTATTGGTTAAAGGACTTACTTTGCTCCTTCCAAAGACTATACAAGAATTAACATTTATCAACATAAAACATTCAGAGATAGTCATTAAACTAAGATTGTTCTTATTTCTTTTTTTTATTTGTTAACAGTTTATTTCAACATCCATTGACTAAATGCTATCTTAATTCCAATTGTCCATGCTTTTTCTCAGAATGTCTTACATTCAGTTAAATTATGGTTTTATTCCTATCTTGTGATCTTGGATGCAGGAACATAGAGTTTTTTCTATGAATGAAACAGTAAACATGGTATTACATGAAATAAATTTGATGACATCTTGTCACTTTTTTTGTTCTTTTTTTTTCAAAACACCAGTTTCCATGGCAAATTTTTATTTACATTTTTCTTCACAAATATGGTTATATGTATGTATATTTCAGAATACGCTTCACCTTACATGGGTAATGGTTACACTCTTGGTGGTTATGATGAGGGAGACAATTATTACACATATCACTGATGAATGACCTTCAACTTTTTATAAGGTGAAGTTGACCTTTGATCATGAACTTTGACCTCAGTGGATAATTGCATTTATGATACTATCTGTGATATACAATGTATTTAAAACTGTTGTAGAACAATTTATGTGATTCAAGGATCAATTTAAATGATGAGATTACATTTCTCATATCTGCTGTTGTGACCTTTGACCTCATTTTTAACAGTGACCTTGACATGCCTATTTTAATCTGTGATGGTGAAAATGTGAATGCATGGGGTAGACAGTAGGGATAAAATTATATGATATAAAATATGTTTGGTATGAATTTAGAGAAGATATAATAAACTGTAGTTATAATAGATACAAGGCATTACTTTCATTTGAATCATGTTACATTTCTTTGAAAGCTTTAGCTCATTTAGGTACACTGGTTCAGGAAATGATTTATGGGAAAAGGTGATCAACATAATTTTTCAAAAATAGCCAATTAAATGAAAGACTATTAGGCTGGTCTGTCTGATCATTATTAAATATTATACATATTTTTTCATCACGTATATGGTCATTTAAAATACATTTGTCAAGCCGGGGTGATTCTTGATTGTATGGATAGGTTTTACCGGATTGGAATTGTTTCAATGCAAAAGATATGAAATAAGAATATTTTTTATTGTTCTAAATTAACTGAAAATTTATGAGACAGACTACTTATAATGCCAAGTTTTATTACTGATTTTTATTTTAGCTTCAGGTGTAAATTCTTTAATTGATCCTAAAGTAATGTTAGGGGAGAAAAAAGTAAATTTTTACAGCGTCAGTGTTGCTGAATGCCTGTCTCCCCATTTTCATGATTTTAAAGATCAACTCCCCAATTTCCTTTATGCTAAAGATCAGTTCTCCAATTTCCTTCATTTTAATGACCAGTTCCCTCATTTCTTTGGTTTATAAGACCAGTTCCCTCATTTCTTTGGTTTATAAGACCAGTTCCCTCATTTCCTTGAATTTTACAACCAGTTCCCTCCCTCATTTCTTTGATTTTACGACCAGTTCCCTCATTTCCTTGATTTTTAAGACCAGTCTCCTCATTTTCTTGATTTTGAACTTTTTTAGAAATCATGCAACATTTATTGATAATGAGGAGCTTAACTCACTAGACTGGTTAAAGTTTTTTAATTTCTTACTGACAATAATGAAACTTTAAATTTGAAGTTCAGTCTAAGTTTCTTAAATTTGATTTGGTTATAATTTTTGAACATGAGATTATAGAATATCTTTCTTTTGAAGATGATTTTTCTTACCACATAAAAACTGTACATATATGGTTTCTAAATAGGTTTATAATGATTTGAAAGTAAACCTTGGGGTTTGGTTTCTCCTTTACAATATTAAAGTACGCAAAATATTCTATATCATTAAATGCGGTCTGTTTTATATGCACATAACAGATTGTACACCTCCTTTTGTATTTCAATTAAGAAGAAATCTTTGGCATTCTATATCGTTTGAAAAACAATTTAATCGAACATACAATTTTTTGATGATGGGGTACTTTTTCTATTTATTTTTACACGCATTTATGTCATTCAGGATAAGGGGGGCATTGTGCACCTTATTATATATATTTAAATGGTGCTTTATGCAAATTAGAATGGTTTATAATGAATTTTACAATGATGCTAAGGAATTTAACTGCCTGCTTTTGTCATTTATTGATCACTCAATTATTTACTTTATAATCATGTCTACAGTTAAAGAGAAAATGTTTTTCTTATTTAGCATTGAAAGTACATATAGAACAAATTGTATGACAGGCTAAAGAGTGAAACTTTGTTTTGTCAACAACAAGCAATGTCACTATTTTAATTTTGATTTTTTTTCCATAAAAAATTATTTTGATAGAAAATGTCTCAATCGACCCAAGGATTTAATTTTTTAAACAAGATTAATTTGAGAATGTTTCTTAATCCATTCTTTATTAAATCTCAGATTGAAGTTTGGATGTGTGAACCAAATTGTAATATCTATAGGAGTTTGCAAAAAGTTTCAGAATCTGATATTTGTATTTGATTTAATTAACGCCAAAATTATGTAATCACCATGCACAAGGTGAAAAGGACAATTCATTTGCAGCACTAATCATGAAAACCGCATTTTGATTCTGAAACGAAAAATTTGACAATGAAGTTAAAAAAAAAGCCCCACACATCCTTTTGCTAATCATAATGCCAAGATTTACTGTGTAATAGAGGTTATAATACTGCAAGTTTGTAACATCACTTTAATAGGATATTCCTGATGTTTATATAAACTATATACATGGCTGCTGATATTTTATGAAGTAATTTCATTTTTTCCCCAAATAAAGGAAGTTTGTTGCATTATAAATTCTTTACAAAATTTTTTGCCAAGTTTCATGACCATAGGTAAACAGTTGATTGCAATATATCTCAAGCCACTTATTTTGCAAACAACTGTTCATATAAGGTCATATTACATGTAAAAAATCTTTTTTTTAGCTCGACTTTTCTATGAAAAGGGGAGCTATCCTACTCGCCCCGGCGTCGGCGTCGGCGTCGGCGTCACACCTTGGTTAAGTTTTTCGTACCACCCCACTTTATTTCAGAAGTATTACAAGTATGGCTTTGAAACTTACCATACTTGTTCACCATCATAACCTCCATCTACAGACAAGAGTACATAACTCTGTCAAGGTTTTTGACAGAATTATGGCCCTTTTTTGACTTAGAAAGTGTATTGAGCTTGGTTAAGTTTTTTGTACCACCTCACTTTATTTCAAAACCATTGGAGGTATTGCTTTGAAACTGACCATACTTGTTTACCATCACGACCTTCATCAACAGACAAGAGGACATAACTCTGTCAAGGTTTTTGACAGAATTATGCCCCTTTTTGACTTAGAAAATACATTGAATATGGGTAAAATCCACTTATTGCCTTAACCCTTTGAGATATTGCTTTGAAACTTTTAATGCTATTTCACATCATTACCCCCATCTGTACGCAAGAGAAGGTAACTCTGTCAAGGATGTTTTTGACAGAATTATGGCCCTTTTTTGACTTAGAAAGTGTATTGAGCTTGGTTAAGTTTTTTGTACCACCTCACTTTATTTCAAAACCATTGGAGGTATTGCTTTGAAACTGACCATACTTGTTTACCATCACGACCTTCATCAACAGACAAGAGGACATAACTCTGTCAAGGTTTTTGACAGAATTATGCCCCTTTTTGACTTAGAAAATACATTGAATATGGGTAAAATCCACTTATTGCCTTAACCCTTTGAGATATTGCTTTGAAACTTTTAATGCTATTTCACATCATTACCCCCATCTGTACGCAAGAGAAGGTAACTCTGTCAAGGATTTGTTTTAAAAATTAAGGCCTTTTATCGACTTAGAATCTTGGTTAATAATTCTTCACTAAATATCTTAATGCTCATGGCCATTGTTCACTTTAAAAATACAGAGATTCTTGTATTGCCTTTTACTGCAAAAACTTTTTTTATTGGCAAGCAATAAAAAAGTCGAGCGCGCTGTCTTACGGACAGCTCTTGTTACTAATACTGTTGGCTGAATATCAATGCGGAGCATTTAAAAAACTAATATACATGTAATTTATGAATTTTAATCATTACAAAACAACATCATTAGCCTAATTAACTAGTTATGCACTTAAATAAATTTATATGGTTGTTTTGCAAGATGACAAATTGTATTGCTTAAACTGCCTTATTCTAATGTTATTGTGCCAAAATAATAATCATACTTCCTGTATATTTGTCTTATTCTGTTCTCTCATTGAGTGATAAGTTAGGTGATAATAACAGGCATTACCCACCATATACATTTCTTTAAATCTTCCTAATGTTTTTTTCTTTAAGGGACCCCACTTAGGTTTTTTGACATGATGGGATTTAAATAAAATTATTCTTTCAAGATTTTTATACAGTGTGATGAAGGTCTATACCAATAAAAATGTGTGCAAAATTTTGGATCATTAATTTGCTCACTCTGTTCTTGCAGAATAATCATTTTATTGTGTAAAATGACCTTTAACATTAAAAGCAATATGAATGGTACATGTCCCAGGTCAATGTAGGATTCTTAAATTTTAATTTGTTGCCTTTAGACCTCAGTGGAGCTCCTTTAAGTTTGATTTGTTTCAAAATTTTCCGTTTCTTAGCTGGTCCATTGCAGTTTTAGAATAAATATCTGTTGAAAATACAAGATTGCATGATGAAATCATTGCCCTTTCATTAATTGTCTTGAATAATGATAAAGAGAGATTTAGCTCAAGTCTAGCAGCATACAATTATGCAACACTAGGTTAAGTCTTAAGTGCCCATCTGCTACATACTGCACTTAACCAAAACTGAGCGCATTGACATAGTTATGCTTATTACCGATAAATTTACCAAGTTGTACTCTACCCCTGGATTAGATGGAAAAAAAAACATTTGTCCTGTTTATGAGTATCTTTATGTCTGTCAGTTCATTTTTGACAGGATTTCACAGATCCATGTCATTGTTGCTATGACAACAAAACAAACATTTCATCATAACTCTCATATTATATGTATTTGTTGATATTTGTTAACTTATAATTGTTGTAGGTACAAATGTATTTGTAAATAGAAAAAATAAATATTTATTAGATATTGACTGGAATCATTGTATTAGAAAATATTACTAGACTTCATGAAAGAGGGTGAAAATATGTAAAAAAATGACTTGAAACTGAATATATATTCTTACCAAATCTTCATCCTTTTGAAAACTGCTCTCCTCTTCTCTTTAATGTAGAAACATCTTGAAACATTATTTTAGTTGAAAATTAAAAATTGGTCTGAAAGTTTGTTTTGATGATTTCTAGGTCAAGTTTGAATATGGGTCACCTGGGGTCAAAAACTAGGTCACACCATTCAAATATGGAAAAACCTAGTGGTCACATTTTTGACTCAATTGGCATCAGACTTGGTCAGGATGCTTGTTTAGGTAATTGCTTGGATGAGTTCGAACATGGGTCATCTTGGAACTCACAGGAGCTACAAATAGAAAAATCTTGTTCGCACACTAGTGGCTACTGTTTTAATCCAAATATCCTGGAAATTGGTCTGAAACTTAGTTTTGATTATTTCTAGGTCAAATTTGAATATGGGCCACCTGGGATCAAAAACTAGGTCACATAGCTCAAACATGGAAACACCTTGTCAGCACTCTAGAGGTCACAATTTCGACACAACTGTCATGAAACTTTGTCAGGATGTTTGTCTAGGAAATTGCTTGGATGAGTTTGATGGTTCAGTTGAGCGGTCGGTCTATGGCCATCTTGGCCTCTTGTCTATAAGAAATACTCACCTTTCTTTTTAATTTATTGATGATCCAAGTTTTAAACCTAACCCACTAACCCTTTACCTGCTGGAAGCAAAAGTGATAAGCCTTATAGAGCCAGGCCAGCCTGTTCATTTATGTGGTCTGACCAGGCTCTATACAGTTTGTAGCTCACACTTTTTGTATTAATATATTGAAAAATTTCAAATGGACTGTTCCAAATTCAAGGCAGGCAAAACTATTAGATACAAATGTCTATTACATAAATTTGGTAGTGTTAAGATTAAGAAATATGTTTCCAAACATATATCAGAAAAGAATCATTTGATTTGATTAATTTATAATTTTGTAACTAAAAAATTGAAACATAGTTAAATTTCAGAAAAGTAGATAGCATTAACAATAAATTGCTCATTTAGAAAAATGCTATTATAGTAAGTTGTATTTCTAATTAGGGTTTAACTGCACTGTGCGGTTTCAGCTATTAAAAATATGTGACAATTGAATGTTGTAGATTTTGTAAGAATTGAATTGGAACAAATTAGTAAAGCATTTATTGTTTATAATATCATTGATATTAAACTTTAGAATATTAAAATTTAATGAAAATTGAAATTGAAAACTTGTTGTTGATTCTTTATCTTTTATTCATAGTTTATCTGCTTGTTTCTAATGTCCCACAAATCTAATTCTTACTTGTTGATCTCTTGTTAGGGAGAGTCACATGGGAAAAATGATGAATCGAGACATCTAAGTTTGAGTTCTACAAACCTCTCAAAAGGGTTTTTATCCCGAAACCAAGTGCCTATGACTTCATGCCATCTTTCCTGGATTAGCAGCCAGTTATTACTAATTTCTGCCCATTTTTAGTGACCATCTACTAATTCTACATAGTTTCTGAATCATCGTTGAAAGACAAATGGCCATTACAATCAATGTTTACGATCTGTTGTCATAGAAAAATTAGGCCTTGCCCATGGATTGAACCAGCAACCTCTTGATTACGAACCTGATGCTCTCTCAATTGAGCTAACTGGGCATAAGATGTCATTAAAATGTTACACCTTTGATTTGATATATCAAGTATATCATTTGCTTCATTGAGTTTTATGACGTCATAAAATTATTTAGGTGACGTCAATATTCATGCGATATACGTATTAAGTGACAGAGAAGAAGTTGTCATTTACCTGTGTTAAATATGCGACTCGGTAAAAATGGCACTGAACGGCCTTCCATATATCTTGAGTTATACAAACGTAGTTTAATGACGCACTAAATGATAGCATTACACTATAGGTGGGTCAATGGAAAATTATTCTTTTGCACTTTAAACCTTATTTATTTTGGGTATGTGATAAATATAATATTATATTCCTGTAGGTTCGTTGCTGGGTTTATTGAACTTGTTGAATAAATTTATATTTATATGCTCGCCTGAGAGGCTTGAATGATATAGATTTATTCAACTCATTCAATACATTCATTCAGTGTCGTCTATTTCTCTGTTGTAGCTTTTTAATAACCTTTCAAATGCATGATGTCATGATAAAGGCATTCCTATGCTAGCAGTATACAGCCAGACAAGACTGACCAGACTATATTGTAGGCAACTTAATTGTTAGCATATTGATATTGAAACACTCCCAGTACCAATATGTGGTTTTGCAGACTCAAAGAATACTTACCTCAAATCTCTATAAGTTTGAGAGGTAGCTTTCTGTCAATCATACGTTTTTTGACATGAATTCCTAGCATGGAAAGACATTTTTGGTAACATTTTGACAACCTGTAAAAGGTCCAATAAATAAATAAATTCTCCATTATGATTTGACCTATGATTTCAACTATTTGTTGTATTCTTCAATCCAAGTTACCATAATGTTTGAGACAAAGGTGTACTGATAGATTATTTCAGGTTACTTTTTAAAAGTGCCCAACATGTCCGGAGATTGTTCTTATTATCATTATTATTAAGTTCAGAAAGTTTTTGTACAACTTATACAATTACATGTACTTTACATCTCAATACTGTTCATTTTTAGGCTTTCCTTATATGTACCTTCAGTATGCACCTAAATCATGCTAACTTTACTAGTACAAAATATGTCGGAAGGCTTTTCTCAATCACATACTCAAGTGTGTACAATTTCTTTCTACATTTTCTACCATTTGATATTATAATAAAGAAAAATTAAGTACAATTCTTATTTTAAATTGATTAAGAGAACTGTTCTGAACAAAGGGAGGCTACTTATAACAACAATAGAAGTTACTCCCAGAGTTACCAATCCTGTTTTGTAATTTTTAAATTTTGCACAATAATTCATCATATTTGCATGATATTTCAAGAAAATAACCAAAATGATCATTTTGATTTTACATTGGCTTTCAAAAGTGAACACTGGAAAAATCAAAGGGCTGCAAGCTCTGTGGTATTTTCTGATCTTTGCAATCTAAATCATACTGACTATCTGCATGTATTTTCCTGTATAATTTTATTTTTATATACTATAATTCATCTTAGGCAGCGATCATTTTTCATTTTTTATGACAGCCACACTTTATCCTTGCATATCGTGGCTACTTCCTTAAAAAAGACACTTCAAAAAAAAAAAAGTTGCCTCGACTAGGATTTGAACATTATGCCTCTCACACCCTAAACGAGCGCGCTACCTCTGCACCACGGTGAAGTAATACATATGCAGCTTGAATAAAAACAAATAAATTATAATTCTAATTTGAGAATTTCCATTTCGTGTTTGTAATCCTTATTAATTTCGAGGTATTTTGTTCACGATAAACCTGTTGTTTAACACTGATAAAAATAATTTAGCGAAAATCTTCTCGCCGAAACAGTCCGGCATGTATATATTCGACTACTCGACAGTCAGATTTATTTGTGTACTACGCTCTGGAGTATTCGGTAACCGACATAGCTATAAATAGCATTTTCATCGATTAAGCTTTACGGAAATAGCCGAACATTTTTCATTGGGTAAAAAAAGATATTCATCCGCGAAATTTGTGATTGTAACCTCATACTTCTATTGACTAATCTAAACTTTTAATGCACTGTAATTAGTTAAATGCCTACATTAAAAATTATTCTTTCTTTTAAATTGCTGGTTTTTAAGCAGTTTTGAGTGAGAACTAATTTGCGTTGTTAGGTCTGTAAGGAAATTTTGTGTTAGACCATGGATGTTAGCTTTGTATTTACTGATCTTGCGATCAGAAAATACAAAAACTACTGAAGCCAGATTTTTTCAAACAAAGGGAGGCTACTAAGTTAATAAGATTCATCGCAGGAGTTACCATTCCTGTTGCTAGGTAAATAAATAATATTCTCATCTTATTTACAACATGCTAAGGACAGTATAAGCAAAAGCAGTTAGTGGTCTATATACATTAAATTTGATTATGTGTATATGAAATTGGTAAATGAAATAAAATTATATTGATGTATTTGAAAAAACGGGAAGGTCAATTGTGAACAGCTCAATGGTGTAATCAAAACATCTCTTAGATAAATATCAAATTTGTATTTGAACCTCTGTATTTATTTGAAGAGTAAATAATAAATCCAAAGGATTTGAAAATCATCCAAAGACCTCTTTTGTAGTGTGATGTGAAAGAAGTATTCAGCTCTGTTGATTTCTTTAAAGCATAAATTATTTATTTACTAAACATTTTGATGAAAATTTGAATGATTGAATTGATGGAAAATTGATTTAACTTTCCGGTTGATTAAATCTGAATTCCCTTTAGTTATTTAAAAGATGTATTCATGATTAAAGGGAGACTAACCTTAAACAACAATTTTGTGCACCAAATAGTATAATGTTATTTTTTTTTAGTTATAGATATACTGAATATTAAATGCAGTTAAAGATGCAATTCTTAAATTGCATATCTAGTTTGTCTTTCAAAGGCAGTTGTATTAAAGTAAGTGTCGTGGGTAATATTAAGCCTATCTTTTCAAAAGAATAAGACTTTTTAACTGCATGCCAGCATATAGTACATACCGGTATATGCAATTTTTCATGAAAATTTAGAATGTGTTCTCCATGGTTTTAATATTTTAAATAAATATTTGAATCAAGTGTACTAAAGAAGCCTAGACCAGTTCCAATTAATAAGAATACCATGTTTTACCAATGTAGAAAAATTTTGAAGAAAAAAAACAAACTTTGTTATGTTTAAAACACACAAACCATGATGTAGACTTTGAATTTTTTTATTTTTTCTTTTCAAAAATTTTGCTTTTTAAAATGTGTATGTTCATCTTGAGGGGTTCATCTTTAAAGATTTACATGGCTATTGTATGTTTGACTTGCCAAAGCCAGTATTGATAAGCCACTGAAGTAGGTACCCTGCTTTTCTGTGCAGTCTGTAATATGCTGGCAGACTTCTATGATTTTGATATACAGGTCCTTCAAGCTTATGAAGTGTCATGGTCAGCTCTGATATTGATATAAGTTCAAAACAATTAAATTTAGCAGGGAAAAAGGTTTTAGAATTAACAGAAGTGGTAATAATTAAATAGAGGATATTTGTTTGTTTTGCATGTAAGATTGAAATATAATTTCACTGAGTGAACACCAGATGCAATATTTTCACGAGTGGCGTAGCCACGAGTGAAAATATGATAGCTGGTGTTCACGAATGAAATATATTTCAATCTTATATGTAAAACAAATAAATTTTCTTTTTATTTCATGCTTTTTAAGTCATTTTAAGTATTTTTTTTACTGATTTTGCCGCGTAACGTCACGCATTCGCCTTTGTGACGTCATCATATCATGACGTCACATCATCAATTTTGAAATATAGGTCTGTTAAATTTCTCTAATTTTGTTACATTTTTAACATGATGTATGATGACATCGACTTTCTTTTCCTAAAGAAGCAAAATTTACGCATGACGGCATTTATTTCTGCCTGTTATTCCATTTAGTTATGATTTTCTTTTCATCCGCATTCAGATATAGCCCGGCTACAGTGAAAATTATATTTTATAAATTTCACTAGTGGTTTATCAGAATTTAATCATCTGATATATTACAGTAAAACACCGGAAAGCATGAAATAACAGTTTTTTACTATGAGAACGTTCTGAAAAATTCACTCTTTTTAAAGAAAAGGTAGATATAAAAGTAATTTTTGTTTTGCTTATAAAAGGGTTTTATTCAGAAATCAGATTTTGTTAGAATATATTTTATGAAATGAAATAAAGAAGATTACAGGTTCCAAGATACTCATGACATTTGTAAAATATACAGGTTATAAGTTGAGTTGTGTTCTATTTATTAAGATGTTTGCCTCTCAAACAAGTGGGATCATAATGGTTCAAGCTGTAGTCTCAATATTTCAACTGCAAGACCGACTGATCAGTCAATTTTAGGGTGACCATCATTTATATAGTAAAAAGTCCTTGTCCACAATTTGTTGGGCTATTCAAGCTCCCCAGAAGTTATGATGGTTTTCTCATGTGGTCCTACCACTATTGGAAAACTTGAGGAATATGTTGACGCCATGTTGCTTATACATGTAATGTACATTAGGTCACAGTGTTTCATGTGCCCATTTTGTGCTAAATTAAAATCTAGAGACGTTAAGTTGGGGGAACAGACTTCAGTTGTTCAAATTTTCTAAAGGTTTCATCAAAATCAAGCTAAAATGAATATTTTCAAACTAAACTATACAGGTTACAAAGTACTAAATACTTTCTTGCCATTTTCACCTATATAGCAATTATATTATCTCAGCCCAAATTAGGTTCACCAAGGATTAACTTTTTTATTGATATTATACGTTGTTTATGGATGACATGATTACCCTAGTAAAAGGTGTGAACCATCAAAATCAAAACTAAGTTAAAACCAAGGCCAAGAAAACAAAAGTTTTTTTGTGATGATACCAGTATATAAAAATAAAAATAAAAAACTAATCTCTACACGACAAATGAGCCGCGCCATGACAAAACCAACATAATGGGTTTGCGACCAGCATGGATCCAGACCAGCCTTTGCATCCATGCAGTCTGATCAGGATCCATGCTGTTCGCTTACAAACCCTATAACAAGTAGAGAAACTGATAACGAACAGCATGGATCCTGATCAGACTGGGCTGATGCGCAGGCTGGTCTGGATCCATGCTTGTCGCAAACGCATTATGTTGGTTTTGTCATTGTGCAGCTCAAATGTTACAAGGCAAAATTATGTACATGTATGACTTTAAAGGGCATAAGATTAAAGGAACTCCACTGAGGTCCAAAAGCTGAAAAAGTTTAAATTTGAATTCCTTACATAGATTATTACTGACCACTTAAAACAGACAAATATGCAAAGGATAGTTAAGAAAATATACTCAGAAATATAAAAAAATCATATTATTGTGCCAGCCTGATTTGAAAAGCTTGGCAATACTTTTAAATTTTGGGTTATTTTTCACATTTAGAATAAACATGCTGAAAAAACAGAGTGAGCGAATGGTCTGAAATTTTGCACTCAAATTATTTGTCTAAAACCTTCATCAAATGGAACTTTAATTTAAAAAAAAATAATTTTCAGTCCCATTCAGTGAAGTCCCTTTAAAGATCATAGGTTGAAATCTTGATAAAGTTATAATAACTTTGAAAATGAGAAACCAACAATTTTCTGGCTTGCCTAGTTTGAAAATTTGCATGTATATTCAAATCTAAAAGGTTAACATACTCATGGCTGCGATTAAATGGAACCACAGGGAGATTTGTGATTAAAATTTCTAAGCATGTGAAATGGAAATGGTAAGTTCAATTAACAGTATGCACAAAAGGACAAAGTGAGAAAAAAATCAATTGATAAACATTAATTTAAACTTTTCAATAAGGAAAGAGAGTATAGTTTTTGTCTATTGAAAGATAACTTATTTAGGGAAGAGAAGACAGTGTTCTATTACATGTTAGATATATTTAAACCTTAACCTTTTAAAATATTTATAATAGAATAATTCTGTTATGAATCAAGAACAGTCCATAAGTTATTGAAGGTGTTTCATTATAAAGATATAATCAAGCAAGCTATAATAGAGCCTGGTTAGGCAGCACAGAAGCACTAAGGCTGGACGGGCGTTCAACTTTGATATTTGTCACATATAATTTTATATATATAAAAGATTATAATGAACTTTTGAATCAGTAGGTTGAAAAAAAAGCCCTCCTCAATAGATTTAAGCTTACTTGGTTAAATTTTGAGTTTGAGAATTCTTTCTTAGAGAAATCATTGTAAATATGGCCAATATGTTGTCCTGTTTTAAATTCATTATGCTAAAGTGTCAGCAATAAGATTAAGAACACTGACTGTCTTAATTATTATATTTAACCTGATTTTAAGAAATGAAATCAGTATGTGATTAGTAAATATAAGGTTGCGACTTCAAAAGACTTGTTCAAAACACTTGTTCTAATGCCAGGAACTTTAAAATTATGCATGTGAGGAATGAAAATCTGTAAATCTACTTGTGAAACTATGTACAGAAGAGGTGTCCAAGGTCTGCGTCTTTTACATGTAAAGCTGGAATGTCATATCATATAAACAGATTGATTGAGAATGTATTACTTGACCCCATAATCCAACCACCTCCACCGCCCCGCAACAACCAAAACGTTTAATGATTATTGTTTTTTATGATCAATTAATTTATAAAAGCATTTTTAATTATATTAAACTTCATTATCTGACATATTATATTATTATATTTACAGTTTAAATGGTGTTAAAGGCAGATTTATGTCAAGATAACTTTTTGCAAATTTGCCTAATTCATCAACTGTTTGTCTTTTTGAAATATTTGTCTGGTTGAAGCATAATTGTTAAAAAAGGATCACATAAAAATTCGCTTGAATTCAAGAATGCCATGATGTTCATTTAAATCATAAAAATCTGCGTAAGATGTATGAAAAGGCCTCTCCTTTACAATAAAAAGTGTTTAAATAAGCCAAAGTATGAATCAGGGCTTGATTCAAACATTATTGATTTGTCCATTTATGATCGTATATAGATTCATAATGGTTTTCAAGCGATGTTTTTAAATTAAATACAAAACGGTGGCGTTAAAAGTGTTGTGTATTATTTCCTAAATTAAGATAATTATTACGCATGTTTTGTTAAGTGAACAATAGCCTTGTGGGAGATCTTCAATTAAGTTAATGCAAGATGCTTACAATTTTTATTTTTTACTCCAGTTAATGTGTAGAATACAGATATAAAAAGGAGAAAGGGAGTTTTTTGATGAAAAAATATTTATTGTGAATATTGAAATATATTTTTCTATTGTAATAAGTTAGTAGCCAGAAGGCATAGATTATTAGTGAAATAGTAAATGTAGATCTATTCACTAAGCTGATGGGAGTGGAATAAAAACATCAGATGTGCTTTAAGAAATCAATTTCCAATGTTTTGTATGGATTAAGTGTTGCTACTTAAAGCATTTATAAAGTGGTGTCATAAAAAGTGTTATGTCTAAATTTGAACAAAGACGCCAACAGGTTTTGACACCAGCGTTAGAAGGTAGTAAACCTATTCGGCCCAGCAATTCTCTCGTTCCTTACGGATATAGACCATTTTCACAAGGAGACAGAGGGCCTGATCGTCCTTTTACTCAAGAAGGGCGGGAGCCTCGTGGATTCCGTGGCCGTCCGTTCACACCTGGTGGGAGAAACATTATGGGATCGTATCCAAGAGGATTTCATCCTGGAGTATTTAATGGATATCCGTATATGAATGTAATGCCAGCTGAGCGAGTTTCCGTGCCAACGTTACTACAACGACCAAGAATGCCATATTTGGGACCTCCTTCTCTTATGCCACAGTGGGGTGGTTATTCCATTGGTCCACAGTATTTTCCAGGTTTTTTTATATCTTTTCTTAGCGTTAATTTTAATCTAATTTGATTATTTTGTGATAGGCTTGTTTGGATTTCTAATTTGTATAACATATTAAAATTTATTTAAAATTTCTGTAACTGAACAAGTTTTAAAATTTTAATTTATATTTGTTGATAGTTTATTGTCCATTTAATGGTTTATCTGTATTTTATTTGTAGAATACAATTGATTAGAATGGTTTTGTCATATTGCACATATTTTAATATATTTTAGATGCGTGCAATGTGAAATTATATAATCTATAATGTTACTATTTCTCGTTTATCTACATTTTATACAATTGGTTAGAATTGTTTTGTCATACAAGTGTGTATTTCACATATTATTTTAATATATTTTAAATAGTACTACAATGTGTAATTGTGTAATCTATAATGTCATATAACAGATACTAGAATTAGAATTCACCTTGACCTTTCTGATAAAGGTGAAGTTCTAAGATATACACCTTTAAAATTGACTGAGATAATTTGAAATAGAGTAGATGGCCACAAAAGATAACTGCTTACCTGAGCACTATGACTGAGCTTTCAAAGCATTTTAATATTTACTATTTAGACGTATTTCACCTTTATCAAATGTCTTGGTGGATATGACTATATACATGTAGTGTAGAATATTATTTAGAGACAAGTACCTTTCTAATAAATAGTTTGCTTCTATATTGGGATGAATTTTAATAAAAATCACTAATATACAACATTGCTTCAGTTCTACTGTTTAATGATGTTGCCCATGAATAAGTTATAACTATTCATCAGAAAGGTCACTTTGGAATATTAACTTTGGGACAAATTGAATAACACAGTTAATTCCACTTATAAAGATATTCAGTGGACCTCCGTATTTATATTATTATATCCGGATATTGTTATATCCGAGAGGCAAGCAACTTAAAAACAAGAGTTTGCATCATGGCAACAGCATTGTTATTTGCTGTATTTTGTTATAAGGGGTATATAACTATAAGCAATATTGTTATAAGTTGAGTTTACTGTTCTATCAAACAATCTTTCAAAGACAGCTGTGAAAATTATTTACTTATATTACTATTAAATACATGCTGGTTGGGGAGATAACTCTGACACTAAATCACATATTTTTTGCAATATCTTAATTATCCTGCATATTTTAAATGTTGTACCACCTAAACAAAGTTCAGTTCAAAGACTTTGCATTACACTGCAAGAATTACATATGAAAATTGAAACTGGTACTTCTTTAAGGTCTTGAATGTGGTATACAAAACATGGTCTTTTAACCCCACAACAGTAGATAAAGTTGACACTTAATTTTTTATGTAAAAAATGACAGGAAAATCAGCATCAATAATATATTTTTACATCTTATATGTTTTATCTATTTTTTGTTGATATAAAAACAATATTTCAAAAAATCTTTCCCAAGTCAGTGGCCTGTGGTCAATACAATTCTAAATACCTTAAAAAAGAACGTTTTGAAGCAGTTTTTTCCAACGAAAAGTTTAGGTTATTTGAAAATTATTAAAAAGTTTACCAACTATCAAAAAATTATCCCATTTTGTCCTGCTCCAATACTTCAAGGTGACTATATGCTTATTTGTTGAAAAACAAAGTTAAAACAAAAATATTTATAAAGTGTCGGAGTTATCTATGTGTCGGAGTTATCTCTATGACCAGTAGTGAAAATAAAGTGCAAACTCAAAATTCTTTATGTTGTAGGTGTTGTTATTGTTGATATTAGATATTGTTGACATTGTTATTTTTTAGTTAATCTATTTTTACTAATACAATTAACAGTTGGAAGAAAGAATGAATGAATGAATGAATGAATGAATAAATGAATGAATGAATGAATGAAGGAAGGAAGGAAGGAAGGAATAAATGAATGAATGAATGAAGGAATGAATGATGGAAGGAAGGAAGGATTGAATGAATGAATGAATGAAGAATGAACTAATGAAAATATCACAGTTTAACTTGTATAATGTACATGTATTTGAATATGACGTCATTAGGCGGCAAACATCACAAATGTTTGTTGCAACATTTTTTTTATACATTCCCATGCATTTTTGTACAAAGTATAGCATAAAAAAATAAATTAAAACAAAAATATATATAATATTTACACATAATGGTACATTTTTTTTGGAGATCACCTTAGTAACTTATATTGTATCTTAAAAAAATGTGAAAGTTTGTGAAAGTGACAATGTGCAAATAAAATTGAGTCTACTGGGTTGTCCACAAAGTTTATGGATGGAGTTGTCTCCACAAATTTTATACATATTCCATTTGCAAAGTATGCAAGCAATGTACATGATAATGGGGCATCCTTGGCTAAGTGGTAAACTGCCTTTTATGCTGCCAGGGACTTTTGATACTTTCCAGTTAAGAAGCTGTCTTATTATAATCTAGCTTACGGGACGGGACATCTGCAGTTCCACTCACTGCTTTTCTTGAAATAATGTACAGAGTGGTACCTGAAGTCTTCCTCTACCTGTAAAGTTTGAAAGTGTTCATATGACCTTAACAGTGACTCAACTAAATAATATCCAAACCAATTGATCAAGTACATGTTATTATCAGTTGAATGCATGCAAAAGCTTAATATAAAACCTCAAAGTTGCAACATCATTCATATGAAACATATGAAAAATTACTTAAATGTCATGAAGTTGGTGTATCTTCCATATAGATAATGTAAGTGCTCAGTAAATTTATGTTTACATTCGACTTATCTGAAATGAAAATGATTAACCTTTAATTGTCACCAGTATAGAGGCACTGGGCAGACTGTGCATCTGTGCAGACTGACCATTTAATATATTTTGGAAGCTGAGGAAGCATATATATTCAGTAGCTGGTTAAACCGCAGTCTGCATGTGGTGTAATGGTGCAATCTGCCTGTTTATCTTACAAACTTTATAAGACCATTTTACTGCAAACGCAAATGTTCTGAATTTTCAACATTAACCCACAGTTTCAATTTAAAATTTCAGTATTTATATTAAGCATTCTTTTATTCAATTTATAGATGATATTACATGATGACAATACAAAGTTAAAAGTAAACATAGAAATTTCAACACAAGCCATATTCTTTTGTACTGAAAAATTTGCATAAATGTATGATTAAATTTTCTTATTCAGTGATATAATTAACTTTTTTTTATTATATTTAATTTGACAATAATTGAGGAAAAGTCAAAGAACATTGATATATATGTAGCATTGACAAAATTAAACATTGATATATATTTTTATGATCCCGTGGCATTTGTTTTTTCATTGATAAAAATAATAGATATATTTAAGTTCTGCAAGCCAATTATTTTAAAGTTTGTTATGTATTAATTATCATGATATCTGTATATTAGATGGAAAGTCACCAAAGGAGTCAGAATCAGGTATGGTAAATATATTTTACTATTCAATGTGGGTCATTTGTATCCTATTGCAACCAGAATATTTTCATTATCTTTCCCAATTTTCAAAGATGATTTTCACCCTCTTAAAAAATAGTATAATCATGTAATATTTTGTTTGGCAAGGGTTTGATAAAAAATGAATAAATGTAGATGTTTGAATGTTTAAAGCATCAAACTATCATTTAAAAAAATGGCTAGAAAAACTAAATTTTTACTTGGAAATAATATTTAAGCAAAGGATAAGTGACTCACACGATTTTCAAAGCAGTTTGTGTTGGTAATGGAGTCACTTAAATTGTGATTTATGGTAATTTTGCAATGATACACAGATTTTGTTTACATGTACATTGAATTTGTATGAACTCAAGTAAGTTTTGAAAGTTTGCTTTACATAATCCAGTTCTGATTTTTGATTTTCTTTAAAAAAAGAATGAATTATTTGTGGCTGCCAAATTATCACGAATTATGTTAAGCGCTGACTCAGCTTTTTGCAGGATATGGTGATGGTGACAGTAGTTGCTAGGTAACAAGTTCAGTGCATGTCCTTGACATTTGAATTTTTGATAATTTGTGTTGATATGTTTAATTTTGTTAGAAAACTAGATACCATTTACTTTGGGTAAGTAGAATACTTGTATAAAATAATACTATTATAGAATTAACTATTAAGTTTTGGTAGATTAACAAAATTTTATATTGCTATAAATTTGTAGCACTTTTAATTGTTTGAAAATTGTTCTTTTGTTTATTTGGTAACACACATAAGAGCTAAATATAACTAAATTTGAACCCTGAAGTGAAATATTCAAAAATTCCAAAACTTAAGTCTTTCCTGAAATTTTTCTTTTTGATAACCTTTTAATTATTTAAAACGGAAGACTGATATAATGAACAAATTAAAAGTGCTTGATTTATAGCAGTGGTAGCAGTCAGTAAATAAAAGACAAGTTATTATCATTGCAGAAAAACTTCAAATTTTTATTTTAAAATTAACAAAGATAATTTTGCAGAAAGGAAAGTAATACCCGTACCTGTGAGAATGCCGAAATACATCCCTCCGCCACAACCGCCAATTTACAATCCGCAGCCTCCGCCACATCCTCGTAAGATACTGTTGTCATAGCGATAAACGTTTTAGCATGTAGCCGTTCTAGATATATTCAAGAAGCAAAATATTTTCCATGAAAAAAACAAAACAAAAAAAACAAAACAATTCTTCCAAAACATTAAACATATATATATTGAATTATTTTTTTCCCTTCCCTCATTTAAGAATTTAAATGTATTTTTTTTTGTTGATAATTTTGAGAAAACTTTTAATAAAGGAATTATATTTTGCTTCCTTAAAAATAGATGCTAAAGAAGTGAAGCTTTTATATGGCTAAAACTTATTGTTTGGTTATTTGTTTTTTTATCTTTTTCAAAGCCACCATACCTATACCAATTATTGTCAGGAAAAAAATACCCCAGCCTATCCAGATTAAACGAGTGCCAATTATTTTGCGTAAGTGTTTAGACGCTTTGCCGTTACATAAAGACACACCAAAATATCTACTTTCAGTTTCAAAAATAATATTTAACTTAATAAATTTTAACATACTTCTTTCAATTATGTTGTGTAAGATTTTTAAAAAAAATATTTATCATTTTCAAGTCTACAAGGAAATAACTTTGATACACCTGAATTAGATGCGAAAAACCAAACTTTGCCATGCCATGACATACAAAATACATGAATTGAACACTGATCATTGTATACATATGCTTATTTATGTGCCACAGTAACTTTTATAGACAGCGTATTGGCACATAGAGCACTCGTATGTATGCAGTAATAAAAGCTGAATAAAAGCCCCACCAGTAATTCTGAGGGACCAAAAATATCTATATATATATATCAACTATTGAATGACTATTTTTTTCGGCTGCAACAGTCAGCGCTTTAAATACAATAACTAAATACCCTGTTGCAAAATACTGCTAACACCAGTATTGAAGGAAGCAGACTAAGCAAATCCATGTATAATGATGAATAAAGGAGTATTAAGTGTGTATGCTACACATTTCTATTCATATCTTTTTTATAACCTTTTTATTACCTGTCACAAATATTCCCACAATGTGAACTGTAAAATAAAGAATGTAACATTGAACTTAACATCGAAATGGCTTGGTTTATAGCAAAGGTCATTTGCTTTGTAACAAATAAGTGCACGCCTACCTAGATTACCTGAAATACAATCTACAATCCGTTATCTGTGTCATGCAGGGAATTGATTCTTAGGCTAAGTGGTCTAAAGCATTTGATTTAATTTGTTTGTAAGCCAGTTGTTTTTGTTTGAATCCCACGCTGATGGGATTTTTTCTGATGCATATGCATCTTTCTATTACAAAATTTGAAATGTTTGTATTTTTCCACCTAAAAACCATGTCAAGTGTTCAGAACTGATTATAGAAGATGACTGAGGAGCATAATTATTCTCTATACCCGGAAGTCAGGTTAATGTTTATACAGAGTTATGGCCCTTTTATGTTAATTCAAGATTTTCATTGATAATGATGATTATTTTTTCTCATTGACCTTGCATTCAATTCTACTTTTTAATGTCTGAAGATACTTCAATTTATTATTAAGATATTATAAGTTTTGGTGTGTCTTTTTTAATGCTTTCTTTATGCTCAACAGTTGTCAAAATCTATCAGTGTAAAATCACTTAGCCTTTGTAAGTCACAGTAGGTATGTAGAAGAATGGTATTTTTCATACAGTCAAATGAAAGGAATTTGTAATCATGTCAAAACATGACTTGCTTTTTATTATTTGCTTAAATAATCTGCGAATATATTATGTCCATCTATTAGTCCATGATCACTTTGCTGCAATCATTTCCACACATCATCTTTACAAATATTATATAATAAATTATATCGATCAATGGAAGAATCAGAAATATTGCCACCGCCTAAACAAAGCTGAACACTTACCTAAATTGGTAAAGTCTGTTATCAATTGTTATTTTGTGCAGAGTTGTGGCCCCTAGAACTTGTGCTTCATAAGTGTGAGTCAAAATCTTAAAATCATTGAAAGGTTTTTATATGAAACTGATCATTTATAGCTACCAGGTAATTGTAATGGCTAGAACTCCTTAGTGAAATAAAATGAACATTTGACTGTTAATTGCAATATGACAGTAACTGAAACTACAGTTGAACTTTGATGAGTTATTCTTGAATCATGTATTGACTATATTAACTATTAATTTATTATCATTCACTTTGTTGTGTTGACTTTTGTGATGTTTCACCTATCTATTTATTATTCAGAGCAATTATTCAATTATTTGAATTTTTTTTTTTATTTCATTATAATTTCAATACTGGTTGTGTCCCTTTATGATAAAGCATTAAATTTTAGAAATATTTAAATGATAATGTTGCACTTATTTGAAATGAAAATAATCTTTTTTGTAATGGCTACTTCAATATAGACCATGCTTAAATGTATCAGTTTAGACCAAAATTATTAACCTGCCTAATTTGCATACATAATATCTGATAGTTGAACTTGCTATTTTGAGACTGGGATATTCCTCCTGTTTACTTTCACTTGTAAGTGTATGTAAGAAAATCACATGTGTCACTCAGTAAGAATGTTTAACATAGCAAAGCCTCTTACTGTGGGTTCAAATTGTTCTTTTATCCTACGTTTTTGTATATTTTTTGTCTGTTAATCATTTTAAACATTCTTAATGTACATAATGTTTTCCTTTAATTATTTTACCTTAATCTTTTTTATTCCATTTTATCACCTTACATAATGTATGCAAAAAGGGCTGGTTTGAATAAAACACGGTTATATATGCCATATTTCTGTGATGTAGTTGCTACCATTATTTAATTTGTCAATATATATAGAGAATAACATGCTTCTGTCATTTGATATCAATTTTATCAGGTGAGGCTGATATGGGCTAAAAGGGGCAAGGATTGCTCATTTCATGATGTTTTTTATACCCCCAAAAACGAAGTTTGGGGGGGTATATAGGAGTCACCCGGTGGTTGGTCGGGCGGTAGGTCGGTCGGTCGGTCCAGATGTCTATTGCATTTTCCTTGTCCGGAGCATAACTTGAAGACTAATGGTTGGAATTCAATATAATTACATACAATGGTCAAGCACATTGAGAGGAAGTGCAGTGCACAAGAACCATAACTCTATCTTGACTAATTACAGAGTTATTGCCCTTTGTTACTTTTCCTTGTCCGGGGCATAACTTGAAAACTACTGGTTGGAATTCAAAACAACTTTCTACAATTGTCAAACACAATAAGGGGTAGTGCAGTGCACAAAAACCATAACTCTATCTAAAGTAATTACAGAGTTATTGTCCTTTGTTGCTTTTCCATTGCTTTTTTTTTGTCTGGACCATAACTTGAAGACTGATAGTTGGAATTCAATATAACTACATACAATGGTCAAGCACATTGAGAGGAAGTGCAGTGTATAAGAACCATAACTCCATCTTGACTAATTACAGAGTTATTGCCCTTTGTTACTTTTCCTTTTCCGGGGCATAACTTGAAAACAACTGTTTGGAATTCAAAACAACTTCATACAATTGTCAAACACAATAAGGGGAAGTGCAGTGCACAAGAACCATAACTCTATCTAAAGTAATTACAGAGTTATTGCCCTTTGTTACTTTTCCATTGATTTTTTTGTCCGGACCATAACTTGTAGACTAATGGTTGGAATTCAATATAACTACATAAAATGGTCAAGCACATTGAGAGGAAGTGCAGTGCATAAGAATCATAACTCTATCTTGACTAATTACAGAGTTATTGCCCTTTGTTACTTTTCCTTGTCCGGGGCATAACTTGAAAACTACTGGTTGGAATTCAAAACAACTTTCTACAATTGTCAAACACAATAAGGGGAAGTGCAGTGCACAAGAACCATAACTCTATCTAAAGTAATTACAGAGTTATTGCCCTTTGTTGCTTTTCCATTGCTTTTTTTTGTCTGGACCATAACTTGAAGACTAATGGTTGGAATTCAATATAACTACATACAATGGTCAAGCACATTGAGAGGAAGTGCAGTGCATAAGAACCATAACTCCATCTTGACTAATTACAGAGTTATTGCCCTTTGTTACTTTTCCTTGTCCGGGGCATAACTTGAAAACAACTGTTTGGAATTCAAAACAACTTCATACAATTGTCAAACACAATAAGGGGAAGTGCAGTGCACAAGAACCATAACTCTATCTAAAGTAATTACAGAGTTATTGCCCTTTGTTACTTTTCCATTGATTTTTTTGTCCGGACCATAACTTGAAGACTAATGGTTGGAATTCAATATAACTACATACAATGGTCAAGCACATTGAGAGGAAGTGCAGTGCATAAGAATCATAACTCTATCTTGACTAATTACAGAGTTATTGCCCTTTGTTACTTTTCCTTGTCCGGGGCATAACTTGAAAACTACTGTTTGGAATTCAATACAACTTCATACAGTTGTCAAGGGCATTAAAAGGAAGTGCTGTGCACAAGAGCCATAACTCCATTTTGACAAAATACAGAGTTACTGCCCTTTGATACTTTTCCTTGTCAGGAGCATAACTTAAAACGTACTGGTTGGAATTCAAAACAACTTCATACAATGGTCAAGCACAATAAGAGGAAGTGCAGTGCACAAGAACTATAACTCTATCTTCAGTATTTATAGAGTTATTGCCCTTTGTTCCTCTTCTTTGTCTTTCTGGACTTATTACAGAGTAATTCAATTAAACTTCATCAATGGCCAACCACATTGAAAGGAAATGCAACATACAAGAACCACAACTATCTTTAATTGCCCACAACCATAACTCTATATTTCAATTCTTTTACAAGGTATTCTGTTACTAGTAACATCCTCATTTCCGAAGCAGTCTTGTGGGGGTATTAATCACATTTAGTGATAGTTCTAGTTTTTATACATATATGATATGTAAAATAATGACTTCATTTTTATTTCATTTACTTTTAAATATTTGTCATGTTTAAGAGCATGTTTCTGATGTAATTTATTTTTTTAACTTTTAAACAATCAAGCTTTGATACATATTTAACTTTCTTAAACCACTGAAAAATAGAGAATGCCATGTATAATTATTTTATGGTAACAGCCTTTTTTGGTATTAATCTGGAAAAATATCAATATTATCTGATTTAATGATTATTTTTGTCCTTTATTTTGTACAGCAAAGAAAACGGTAAGGAAAAAATCCAGTAGAACTTTCCCAGGGTCTGGTAAGTTTATTTTTGTTTATCAATACATATTTGTTTATGACTTATAACAATAATACCGGTAACTGACCTTATAATGACACAATTAAAGAACCACGCCAGACTTTATATTGTTTGCTTAACACAGTTTTAGTTCCTCTTAGTGAAATTTCTTAGACTTTTAACAGAATGTACACAATTCAAAGTAATACTAATTCAGGAAAAAGTAAGGGATAATGTCATGGATAGATATTCTAATATCCGAGTTTAGGTTTAAACATAGTTATTTCAAGCTTGAATTTAAAGACAATTTTACCTTATTTAAAAGTTAACAGTGTTAATGTGGTTCAAATGCAACTATTATAATCATACTTTCAATGAAGAGCATTTCTGTTAAATGAAATGCTAGTAATTTGTGGGATTCTGCAGTTGCCTGTTTGTGTCTGAAAAATGCATAAATTGGGGACCCAAAGTCTTCCTCCACCAGTAAAGCTGGAAACTTCCAAAAGTCACAAATTAACCTCTAGCTACTATGTTTGTGTTTTTGTATAACAAAAAAAACAAAAATTAAACATAAAAAACAAAGAATCATCTATGTGTCAATGGTAGCAATAATGCATGTTTCATACATAAAATACATGTGATTTTTTCAGAAAGGACATATTTAAAAATAAACTATAATATCTTCAGTCCACCTATCTAAATGATGTGTTATTTATATATAGACACGTCTTGGGGTTTTAAAGCTTTTCAAAAGATATAAAAGTAGCAAAAAAAAAAGAAAAAAAAAGAAGATTATTCAAAAGATAAATTAATATGGTTTTTGATGTGAAATATAAGTGTTGTGAAATTATCATAGCATATTGTGTACCTAAACAAATTGACTTTTTAATTCCCTTCATTTTTGTTTTTGTCAAAAGTTTATAGATATCCCTTTTATTCCCTTTTTAGAATTTGTGTTTAAAAGGAAAACTTATACTTCAATTTTCCTTTTTATGGGGGTTTAAAATTTATTATTTTTCCCTCTGCATAATAGATGAAAATATGTTTTTAAAATAAATTTTTTTTTCCTCATTCATAAAACTGCCCTTTTTTTTTGAAACTTAAGTTTTAAAAAGGGAAAAGAAACACAAGGACATTTAATACCCGTAAAAAATTTTAATTTAAGTTTGAGGTTGTTTGAGGTGATCTTAAAGTCTTCTTTTAATGTCATTTCCTGAAATGTTTGATTTTTGTTTGAAGGATTTTAAAATTTTTAAAATAGGGTTTTTTTTAAAAAAGCCCTTGAAAAAGGGGCAAAAAACATTTCTTTTTTGAATATAGATATTGTTTGGGGAGCACAATATAGTCACCACTTTGTCCTGTGTATTTTATAATGTCCTATTGTGCTTTCCTACTGCTTCTCTTATTAACTTATTTTATTGACCGATATCTTTCATATTTTAGAGACATATAATATATTACTTTGGATAGTCCTCTGAATTTGGGATAGAGTTTGGGGTCACTTTGTTTAATCACTGATGCTTAAAAAAGTTAAAAATACATGTATGTTGACACTTACAGCCTTAGTTCATTGAGAGACATCTTCCAAAGGCTCATGGTCTTGTTAGTCTTTTAGAAAAAGTAAGGGGTCACCAGGGTCAAGGTCACTTTTGCTAAAAATAGACTTTTACATTTAAACTCATACAGTCTATTTTATTGTTTAATGTCTTTTCATATTTGGTATGAACATACCTTCCTTTGCCCTCTAACTCTGTCAAGGTCACCAATGCTAAAAAAAGATTTTTACAGTTTTGTTCATTTAAGGTATTTGATATTGGGTAGGTACTTAACTTTGGTTGAGTTAAGACTCACTTTGGTCAAGGACTCCAGTGGCCTACATGTATATTAAAAGCAAAACACTAGTGATGTACTCAATGATAATAGTGTCAAAAGAGCCTGTTAAAATCACAATGTTTACAATTTAATGAGAGTCTTTAGAGAAAAGCTTTACTGTTATTTTAACAATTCTTTGTGTTGTTATATATACATGTATGAAATTGGTCACAGCATTCTTAGAAAGTTATTTTTAATTATAATATTTCATTTTTATTTCAGAACCCCTGGGAAGGTTCCGTTATACAGCTCTTGCTGTTGTTTTTATTGCACGCCTTAGAGCTAATGTAAAGCAGGTAGAGGGCATACTAACAAATTAACACCGTTTAAATCACACATTGCTTTAAATGTTGTTTTATTTCTCCTTCTAATCACTAAAACAGAGAAAGAGAGCTTTATCATTTCTGCTTTGTTGTGAGTTAACTGATTTGCTTCTGAGTTAGTTCATGTAATTCTCTGTTCCTCAAGTGGGGCTATCCTACTGACCTGGCTTCAGGGTTGGCATCGATTCTATTTGTTACGGTTCTATGTGCATCTTAAACACTAGGAACTTCACATATATACATTTGTATTCAGGACCATAATTGTAGATCCTGGTCAAAGCCCGATTACTCTACCAGGGATTCAATTTTAAATGAATTACACCCTTTCACAATATGTGAACTTTGAAAATTTTTGGTTATGGGTTTTTTACAAATCCTGCCGTCACAACCAAACTATACACTTGTCTCTATGGCAAAATCGGAAGTCACTTACTAGACCCAAGCATTTATCTAAAGAAAGTAAATTTTTATGGCTGAATGTTTTCATTTTGATTTACCATTTTTAGTATGTTTTAAAGGAACATCACTGAGGTGCAAAAGCCTAAAAACATAAAATTTGAATTTCTTACATAGATCAACTGCCTGGGCACTATAACAGAAAGATATACAAATGATAATTAAGACATATACTAAGAAATAAATTTTTTTTTTTTGTGCTATTCTTAGCCCAATTTCAGTGAAAAGCTTTGCAACGCCTTTCAATTTTGGGTCATTTTTCAAAATGAGAATAATTATTCTGGAAAGACTTAGCGAGTGAAAGATCTGAAGTTACGCACACAAGTTATTGATTTTGACCTTCATCAAATGGAATATTAATTTCGAAAAAAAAATTCCAGACAAGTCATGTTAAAAAACTTCAGTTGAGTCCCTTTAAGTAGAGCTAGTCTTTTTAAAAGGACTCCACTGAGTGTGCACAGTTTTTATGCAAGAACATTTGCTAATATTGATTACATGTATAACATTGATAGGGTGTCTCCGGTAGGAACTTATTTTTTGATTTTGTTCAAGCACACTATAATGCTTAATAATACATACTATACTAATATTTGCACAATTATAGTGTAGACTTTTGTTTACAAAAACAGACTCTTTTAGAATATAACCAACTAATATGGTTTACAAATGCTGAAAATCAATTTACATGTATATGACTTTTACAGTGACAGTGTAACTATAAATTTTATCAAAAGAAAAATCACATATAATATAAAGAGACTTCTACAATTGATTTGCTTAGAAATAACAACTGCACATGAAATTCCTTAACATAGATAAATTTTTATTCAAAATTTTTTTAAGATTCAAAAAGATAAGAGCCAAGATCAAATTTATAATTAAGGACAATCTAAAATAACTTTGTTTTTTATGAACATAATAAAGACAGATTTATTTGTCTTTTACAAAACACATCTTGCACATGTTTAATAATCATTTTATTTTTGTGTAGCTATATTTAGTGATGTAATGACAATTTTGTCAAATGTAAATTTAGATATAGATTAATTCGCAACTAAAGAGTGACAGTTAGTTTACACTAATTTATTTTAGTTTGATAGAATTATAAGCTTTAAGCTTATTGAAACACTCTCGAATCTGTTCTGTGAACCAACCAGTACTAAGCAATAAGTGTTAAGTATCGTGCTCACAGAAACAACAACTTGTCCCCGACTGGGTTTGAACCTAGGCGGCCAGCAATCTCTAAATTACTAGTCCAATGCGTTAACAACTCAGCCACACCACCTGGATGGCTAACGACAGTTGCTTTGTGTTTTCTTGCTCGCTTAGAATTAAATGTAGAATACAAATATACTTTATAAAGTGCATCAGATTTTTTTGTATGATGTTTTTTATGCTACATGTATTCCTAACCATATAACTTTATTTACATACAAGATAATTACAATTTTTAACTTCATTTTTAAATAAATTTTTACTTAAGGCTTTTCAGATCTTTGTGTTTGTATATTTACTTAATGTATAAAAATAGCTTAAATGTTTATTATAATAAGTACCATAATAGACATACTTATAATAACTTATATAAAAGCCACTTGGGAAAGAAATCTTTTATGATGTTATATCAAAAGATTTTCAGTACGGATTGATGAATAAAAGCAATCATTTGATGTACGTTTGTATGCTAATTATAGAATTTTTTGCAACCATTAAAAATAGGTCATGACCGTCTGAATTCTTTAAATTACATCAAACATTAACCATTTAACATACTGTACCAGATAAATTTGTGAAAAATGTTTTGTTTTTTAATAGACAGCATGGTGCCTATACCATGTGACATTTTATGATCTGCGCATCAAAAGTGTAGAACCCTCTCATTTCTAGTACATTTCACTTATATAGACTGTTTTCTAGGATAAAAATCAGTATTTTTTAAATCGCATGTCTGAACAAATCAGATATTCGAGCAGTTTCATTTTACGAAGAAAAAAAAATTCCACAGAACATACTATGTACTATGAGTTCCTCATTACAATGAATCATGGGCTCTACATTTGATCCCATAAAAGTAAGTGAAATATCAAAAAACCTTATGGCTGGAAGAAAATAAATCCTGAACCATCTTTTGTATTTGTTTTCTTCCCCATGCAAATCACAAAAAAATCACTTGGTATAGGTACCCTAGATAATGTCTTGTAAAATGAGGGTCTGACCCAGAAAATAAAAATATCTCAGAGTTCAAGTTTTAACCCATACCCTGCTATATTTCTATATTGGATCTGTCCAACTCTAAATTTGAAACAGTCCATTCAAAGTTCAAAGGAATTTCAATATCAAAATACCAAAAATTGAGCTGCCAATAGTATAGAGCCTGGTCAGACTGCATGGATGTACAGGCTGGCCTGGCTCTATACTGGTGGCAAAGGCTGATCACTTTTGGTTCCAGCAGGTTAAGAGATGTCACTAGATTATTTTCACTAATTATTGTACATGAATTTGTTTCAGAATTTATCCAACAGACCGAGCAGTACATTCCTGTTTGGAATCATTTTGAAAGAAATAGTTGCAGCTTTACATAGAATTTACCTTAATGTAAGTTTATCCATACTGTATATATCTCCAGATTTATACTATTTTCTCTACATATAGAAATTTAGATACAAAAAGTATTGTCAAGCATGCTTATAAAATCAGTTACCGGTACCTTAAGATATGTCAATATTTGCAAAAAAAAAACCTTTACCTTGTTATGTAATTGTCTAGAAGTATGGTGATAAAAACCATACAGTCAGCCAAGTATTTTGTACAAAGTATGGCAGGGCTTTGCTTAAATATTGTGTATTTATTATGGAAAATATTTTATCAAAGGTTTTTCTTGGTCTTTGAATAAAAATATTTTTAATGGCAATACAATAAGTGACAGCTTTAGTTTAACTTCTTCCTATATCTGTTTCCTGTTCCCAAATTTGATGAATCATAGGCTCTACCACAACATAACTTGAACCTACTTGAACCTAGGACTTGAACCTAGTATCCCTGGGTTGAGAGACTGACATTTGAGCCATTATGTGACTCCTTAACCATCTCAATTCTACTCAAATATGTAAAAATGCAACATGATTTTTTTCCCAGAATTTATTAATCCCTGTAATTGTAAATACTTGACGTATGTTTCCATTTCACAACAGACAGTATCATACAAGTCTGAAGAAGGTACTTAAAAATCATTTTGTGACTTTTATACATCAATAACTACATTGTATATATATAAGTAGTCTGAGTCTTAAAATGATGTATAGGTCAAGGTCATGGGTCAAGGTTAAGGTCATGGACATTTAATCATGTACTACTGATTGCATTAAATTCTGGTCGATTTTCAATTATTTTATGTAAGGGAGGTAATGCTTACCAGGTAGTTTATACAGATGTTATCCTTCCTTGGAACGTACCTGTGACAACATTATATGAATAAAGTAATAATACATGGAGGGGTAACTTCCCTCCTTTACTGTTGTTTAAAGTTAGAAAATCATCACTAAAACCGAGTGACTTTAAAGGTAACTTTAGTTTTGTTTGTTACTATAATAATTAGAAAATAAATATATATATTTTTTATTTCAGCCAAATGGCAATATATACCCAGTGTTAAATGACATTATTGGACCAAATTGTTATGATTTAGCATCATTAGTACATGGAGGTCAAATTGATGGGAGAGAAGAAAGTGTCCTCGTTCAAGAGCTGCAATATGTTATAGAAAATATCATATATCACATCACTGAAATCATGGTAAATATAATATATCAAACCACAGAAATCATGGTAAATATCATATATCATATAAATCATGGTAAATATCATATATCACATAAATAATGGTAAATATCATATATCATGCCTTATAAATCATGGTAAATATCATATATCTCATCGCAAAAATCATGGTAAATATCATATATCATACCACATAAATCATGGTAAATATCATATATCTCATCACAAAAATCATGGTAAATATCATATATCTCATCACAAAAATTATGGTAAATATCATATATCTCATCACAAAAATTATGGTAAATATCATATATCTCATCACAAAAATTATGGTAAATATCATATATCTCATCACATAAATCATGGTAAATATCATATATCTCATCACAAAAATCATGGTTAATATCATATATCTCATCACAAAAATTATGGTAAATATCATATATCTCATCACAAAAATTATGGTAAATATCATATATCACATAAATCATGGTAAATATCATATATCTCATCACATAAATCATGGTAAATATCATATATCTCATCACAAAAATTATGGTAAATATCATATACCTCATCACAAAAATTATGGTAAATATCATATATCACATAAATCATGGTAAATATCATATATCACATAAATCATGGTAAATATCATATATCACATAAATCATGGTAAATATCATATATCACATGAATCATGGTAAATATCATATATCTCATCACAAAAATCATGGTAAATATCATATATCTCATCACAAAAATCATGGTAAATATCATATATCTCATCACAAAAATCATGGTAAATATCATATATCTCATCACAAAAATCATGGTAAATATCATACATCACATCACATAAATCATGGTACTGTATAAGTGGATATTTATGTGACACAAAAATTTTGCAAATGTCAAAAAGTGGACTTTTTCCATGCAGAAATATTTGTGAAAATATTTCTTGAATTTAAAACAGTTTTTGTGATATCATTAATAAAGCAGGTACATGTTAAAAATGTGCCATTATTGTAATCACTCTATTCAGTTGTTTAATACCTTTATTATTATTAAGTGTTTGAAATATCCATTGTTAATTTGATTAAGGACCTGGTCACACATTTCTTTGTCATATTTTAAAACATTCTTATCTTATATGAATAACCTATCGTGTTATTAACACATATATTGTTTTATTAAAACATTTGTGATTTGTTAAGACCAAACATTCAACAAACAAGCAATGAGAAAAATAATCCTCAGTACCTGAACAGTCAATCTTATTCATGTAAGATGCTGTATGAAAAACTCTTTTCAAATGATAGAAGGAAGTTTGCCTAATAAGAAATAGTTTTTGCATGATCAAATATTTGCAAATAATTTCAATTCGCAAAAATCGCAAATATTTCCATGTTGCAAAATTTACCACTTATACAGTGAATATCTTATATCACATCACAGAAATCATGGTAATATCATATTACAATAATTGTGGTCAATATCATATGTCATAGTTAAGAAATCATGATAAATATCATATATTATAGCTCAGAAAACATGGTAAATATCTTTATATCATACCTTAGAAATCATGGTAAATATCATATATTATAGCTCAGAAAACAATTGGTAAATATCTTTTTATCATACCTTAGAAATCATGGTAAATATCATATATCAAATCACAGAAATTGTGGTACCGGGTAAATATCATATATGACATAAAAGAAATTGTGTTAAATAAGATATGTCACATAACAGAAATTGTGGTTATATATCATAACACAGAAATCATGGTAAATATCATTTGCATATAACATCACAATTACATAATTATCATCATGAATTATCTAATGAAGTAAATATAATTTATCACATAAATCTTGGTATAGTTTAAACATATATCATATCATAGATATCATCGTACATATTGTGGCACAAAGTTCTTCACAAAGTTTACATTTGATATCAGTATTATAAATGTAACATGCATACATGTAACTAGAATGTTTTCAAAACACTGATGTTTTATATTTATATAGCCTAGTACAGGTGTGTTAGGAACTCATAGGAAGTCTGCAGTGTTTGAGTTAATCAAGAGTGGGAAACGCTTTCCTAATGGCTATTTTTGGCAAGTAGAAATGGTAAGACTTTTTTTCTCTATGAAATCACACCAAATAAAGGCATTGCATTCCCAATATGTCTTTCCAAATTATGAAGTGAAAAATTACAGTTTGCTGTCATTTATGCTCCCAAAATTTTTGTCTGAGTGTATAGTGGCAATTTTGTTTTTCATTATGTCCGCAAGTCAATTTCAATGTTTTTTCCTTCTGTCACATTTTCATATTTTATCTCACAGAACAATCATTTACAGATTATTTCTTACATAATTATGTAGGTTCACTGTATTAAATTTACATGGATTTCTTGCTAAAGGTTTAAGTTGTAGGGGTCAAGGTTAACTGAGGCTGAAATTAGATTTTTTTCTCTTTTTCCTAATAGAGCTTTCATTTTGGTATGATAATCATAAGATATTTGTACAAAGGTATGTTGCAAAGTCCCCAACCTTTTTGTGGGGTTTCATAAAATAAAAAAAGATTCTTATATATTGACTAAGGGAAACAACTCTTACTGTCAATAGATAAACAAAGGGAAACAACTTGTATTTTACAGGATAGACTACAATTCACAGAACAAGGAAGAACTCACAATGTGACAGACTCAGAAAGTTTTATGTTGCTGCTTGGTATATTTATATCCAGAAGTCTTGTTACTACTGTAAGTTTTGATTATTTTAATTTAATTTAATTATTATTTTAGATGATGACACTTGTGTTCAGTTTATTGTATCAAGTAGTGAAATGGCTGACTGGGTTACTTTTAAGCATTTAAATTGCAGCTACTGTTTATCCCTGCATGATCATAAGAGGCAACTAAATGGGTTGGACTAACTGGAGTCTATGATGATGATGATCTCATCACTCCAGCAGGCAAGGTGGTTTTCACCCCTGATGTTGCTTTGAAGTTTGTAACACCCAAAGTTAGCCAAACTCCTCTTTCCTGTTTTGGTGCCATATGACCTATATGGTTTTGATGCACTGTAAAACAAGCAAACAATGAAACAAATGGCTTTTTAAAAGTATAGTTATACCCCACACAACAAAGTTGTAAGGGGGGTATACTGGAATCAGCTTGTCCGTCCGGACATCTGGCTATCGGGCCATTGGACATCCATCGGTTTTTCCTTGTCTGCCCAATAGCTTAAGATTCCTTTGACCAACAGTCTTCATATTTGGCATGGAGGTTAGTCACGATAAGTAGGTGACCCCTATTGATTTTAAGGTCACCAAGTCAAAGGTCAAAGTCACAGGAGCCTTGACTAAAAAAAGCTTGTCCGCCTAATAACTAAAGAATCCTTTGACCGACAGTCTTCATATTTGGCATGGAGATTAGTCATGATTAGTAGATGATCATTATTGATTTTGAGGTAACCAGGTCAAAGGTCAAGGTCACAGCGGCCTTGACTTAAAAAAGCTTGTCCGCCTAATAACTTAAGAATCCTTTTACCCACAGTCTTTCTATTTGGCATGGAGATTAGTTATGATTAGTAAATGACATCTATTGATTTAGAGGTCACCAGGTCAAAGGTCAAGGTCACAAGGGACCTTGACATAAAAAGTTTGTCTGCCCAAGAACTTAAGAATCCTTTGACCCACAGTTTTCATATTTGGCATGGAGGTAAGTCATGATTAGTAAATGACCCCTTTTAATTTGAAGTCACCAAGTCAAAGGTCAAGGTCGCAGGGGCCTTAACTATAAAAAGCTTGTCTGCCAAATAACTTAAGAACCCTTTGATCCACAGTCTTCATATTTGGCATGGACGTTAGACATGATTAGTAGATGACCCCTATTGATTTTGAGGTCAGCAAATCAATGGTCAAGGTCACAGGGGCCTTTACTTCATAAAGCTTGTCTGCCCAATAACCTAAAAATCCTTTGACCAACAGTCTTCATATTTGGCATGGAGGTTGCATATGACCATTTAGTGACCCATGTTGATTTTGAGGTCACTGGGTCAAGGTCAATGGGCCTTAAGTTCACAGTCTTCATATTTGGTTTTGAGGTTGGTTATAACTAGTAGATGACCCCTATTGGTTTTTAAGTCACTGGGTCAAAGGTCAAGGTCAGAAGGGCCTTGACTGAAAAAGTTTATATGCCAAATAACTTAAGGAACCTTTGACCCACAGTCTTCATATTTGGCATGGAGGTTGATCATGACCATTAAATGACCACTATTGATTTTGAAGTCAGTGGGTCAAAGGTCAAGGTCACAGGGGCCTTTACTTCAAAAGCTTGTCTGCTCAATTGTTTAAGAATGCTTTGGTTAACAGTCTTCATATTTAGTATTGAGGTTGGTTATGACTATCAAATGACCCCTATTGATGTTTAGGTGACTGTGTCAAAGGTCAAGGTCACAGAGGCTTTTACTACAATAAGCTTGTATCCTCAAATGCTTATGAATGCCTGTCCAAAGTGTATTGATTTTGACATTTTCACATTTGAAGCTCATATATTCATCATAAAACACCCACAGACAAAGCCGCATGAATTGGTTTATGGGCGATATTCAAGTCATGCTGTGGCAGTTTCAGTTTTGAGGTCAGTAGGTCAAAGGTAAAGGTCACTTTGATCTTTGCCACTTAAAACATGTAGAATACATAACTTAGCAATGCATTGGCTTACTACCCTTAGATTTGGCTGGGTGGTTGTCCTTGAGCTCTGAATGACCACTGTTGAGTCTGACAAAGTGGTATGTGGGGGTATTCACGCCATGACAGTGGCAGTTCTAGTTTATTTTGCTATTTTCTATTAGATATTGTTTACACCAAAAGAATTATTTCCTATCTGATAACAGCAGTTTGTTAAATAAACATTTTATTATGCTGTACAGTTGGTACTTGTGTAACCTTTAAAATATTAGTATTTTTTACCACATTAACTCTCAATTCTTGCGAATCAGGTTTGTTGCTCATGTGTCATAAAATTTTGAATGATATTAAAGTATGACCACCCTTATGGTCACTGTAAGGAACCGAAAAAGTGACAACATAGTTCAGTTATGTGCCTTAAAGGTCTCATGTATGCGAAATTTAAGTAAAATTTATCTTGTCACTGTTTCCATACAATACTATTTTTTTAGAATGAACAGTCTTTTTGTTTCTTTCGGTTTGTTGGCAATTGGTTTGATTAAAGTGAATGAGCATTTTGTATGGGAGTAAAAATACTTCTTTGTTTACATTTTAATTGCTACCTTTATGATACATTACTGCACATTCAGTGCTACTTTTTTCAGCTCTAAAACATTTAACATTATTAAAACATTATTAAACACATAACTGACATTTCTAAAGAATTTGATAGATATAGGATTCTTAGGTATACTGTGCCTTTAATATAAAGTTATATTTTTATATTGTAGATTTTAATGAAACCTTTGGACTATGGTTTGTGTTCAGAACCATTGTCAGAAGTAGCGGAAAGAAATCTACGTATTGTTGCATCAGCAATTCTATTTTTAGTGCGAAGAATATCGATACAGAGGGGCCGTGGGATTATGGTAATAAATGATTTTGATATTTAACCTTTTGAATGTGAGAGAACAAAAGAGCCCATAATGTCTTGCATACCAGTTGAGAGACAAGCAGTTTCAACATACATGATTTAGTTTGAAGAACAAGTCTTTAAATTTTGTATCCTCTTTAAACAATTTTTTTCTTCAATGAGAATAAAGCCATATAGGATTTCACGAAAGTCTATGTTTGTTTGATCCTAAAATAATTAAATTAAAGTTATGAAATTTTTGCACAGTTATTATATTTCAAAACTTACTGTGTATCATGGTTGAAGCCGTCTGCTAATGTTATGGCTAAGTTTGGTATGTAAATGTGTCTTTTTGGTAAATTCTAGAATTCTTTTCTCAGAATTATGATAGAAAATTTCATGTGAATACATTTTTCAACATCAGATTAAAAATCCTTTCAAATGTCAACACAGCTTTACACAGAATTATTATAGAAAGACAAATACCTTTATGTATGTGTTATGGCTTTTGGTCATTCAGGATTAAAAATAGCATTTCAGGAGAAAAGTATCAACATTTAACTGGAAATAATCTTTACTTAAGGCTGAGAGTTTAGAGTAGACCACTGATTAGCTGTGATTCAAAATCATTTGTCTCTAAAAAATGGCAACAGAGGCCATAGTTTTAATGGAAGCTGTTCAAAACAGTAATATTTAGAGTCATTTATGTTAATGATAATATCATTTTATATTTTATGTTCACAGGAAATGCCATCGGAGATCGGGAAGTACTTGTATAGTGATGATGAAATGCAGCATGTGTACAGTAGACTATCTAGAACATTCAATTATTGTGAGGGTTTACTGAGGGAGTGGGGCACAGAGTACATACGACGTTTGAGGGCCAGTTACATGCAGAAACAGTAGAATGGGGGAGTCGGGCACAGAGTACGTTTGGAAGCTATAGATTATAGTAATATGCAGAAAAACAATGGAAAAATCCTACTGACATTCAATGTATTTTTTAAGGAAATGTGATGTTTAAGTATGATAATGTCAGTTATCAAATTAATAGCAAGTTATCTACATTGTACATACTGGAGCTATAATGAAACTGTGATATTTGATTCAAATGTGATATATATATATATATATTATGATACCCATAAAAAGGAAGCAGGCTGACATAGAAACAACAGAAAATTAAACTTTTATTAATTGAATTAAGATTGGTATTGTTTTGATGCAATGAGTATGATCACTTTGATCTGAGTTGAAAAGCAAGTTATAAATTGTATACTTAAAATTTAACTCTGTATGTTGGAATTGTCAAGTAATATTATAAAATATATGAAGACCATAGTAACCATTTTTATTGAAAAACAAGTTGTTTTCTTTTGCAGAACAGTCAATATTGGTGCCTTAACATGGCACTATTGTGAATTTATAATGTTCAACATGTCTATTTGAATCAAGAACAATAGAAAATTGATGCTTAGTGTGAAATTTATCATAAAACTGTAAGATAGGAAAATACTATGATCCTCATTGATGAAATGATTATATGTACTGAAATACAGACTGTACTGTTGAATATTTTAACTCATATACTGTGAAATTTTGTGATACCTATTTGGAAACAAGTTATATGCAGTAAGAACATGATTGTTTAACACTACATGTACATGTACTATTATTATTTGTATGATGAACTATGAGTTTTCAATTTTTTTTTTGCTTTATTTTGATCTGTGATAAAATTCTCAGGTCTTTTTGCAAGCAATCTACCACATGTGTTGGAATAAAAGCTTAAATGTGTTACTTGATTTAGCTTGCATGCTGCACAAACATTGGTGTGATGTATACAAATATGATTTAAATACCTATTTTTACTCATTTTCTTTCCTGTGAGATAATGTAAATACAAACGTAAAAATATTTGTTTGAAACAACTGGATGTACATCAATTCCGCTTTAATTACATTAAAATTAGGCTTTTTCGTCTTTTAACTGACATGTTTGCTTATATTGGCAAGGGCACATAACTCTGTCATAAATTTTGACAAAATTATGCCCCTTTAGTTAAGTTTTTCATAATACCCCCCTTTTAAGGTATTGTTTTGTTACTTGGAATGGTTGTTAATGACCATCATCTTTATTTATAGTCAAGTGGACATAACTCTGTCATTAATATTAACATTGTTGTGGCTATATACTTTCACTCACATGTTCGGTTAAATTTTTCATATCACTTCCATGCAAGAGGACATAACTCTGTCAGAATTGTGCCTCTTTTTCGACTTTCGGATATGTTTTTTTGTACCATTCAACATTTGTCGTATAGTCGGGGTTATTGCTTTAAAGCTTTGATTTTTTTGAGTGATTATAAATCCCATATGCAGAAAACTTAACACAAGTGATTTGAGTCATTCTGCCAAGATATCAATTTAACAACTTTCCATGTTATTATCAACCTATTACTGAGAAGTGAATTTTGTGCATATTTTTTATACTATTTTAGCTATTTGCTGTGGATAGCAGTCTTGATTAAAAAGCTCAATTTGTACACTTGTAAATCGTTTTTACTCAAAAGTGGAGTTTTTAAATTTTTATTTACTTTCAACACAAATCTGGAGTCACGCATTTTTAATATTTACAACATATATGATAGTTATGAGTGCAGAAGTTTGGTTTTCATATACCACCAGGGATTTATCAATTTCTGAATTTTGAGGAAAATTGAATATGTGCATACATTATATCATGTATTTATTATTTATTTATACCTTTACCCTTGTAATGTGATGTCATTTTATAATTTAGTGATATTCTCCTGAATGTATGAATAAAATGTATGTTAAGTTGTCAAGTCATTTTTTATGTTGCTTTCTTTGGTTATGGACTTTAACATCAGTATCACTAGCATCAGAGAGTTATCATAGAGTCATATTAGAAACAATAATAAATCAACCGCTAACCTACATGAATCCAAAGCGTTTGCCACCAGTATACAGCCAGGTCAAGCTGCAGACCAAGCTCTGTACTGTTGGTAAATTAATTTTTAAATTTTGACATTGATATCCTTGAATGAATGAATGAACTGACCCAAATTTAAAGCAATGGTGAATCCATTAAAGTAAATCGGTGTTAAGAATTAACATGTGTATATTCAGCAACATGAACAGGCACAGTTGTCCAGTGGTAAGGTTTATTAAAAATCCAGTTTGGTTTTCCTTCTAATTCAGCTAATATTACAAGAAAGAAGACTTGAAAGTAAAAGCCATATTTATGGTGTTTTACAGACTGCATTTTTCTGTTATCTAAATTGGAGTAATTTCTGTGTTCACTGATCTTCTAACTTCACTTAATCCAGCTTCATTCACATCATGCCAGTGTATCGATTTTTCTACAAAGAAGATTTTAAATTTTTTTGGAGCTATGGGGTCTTTGCTGTTGCCATCCACTTTCTTTAACATTGATCATATTTTTTATTCTAATTATACTGTCTTCATACTTGGACAGAATGACCATTTGGGCAAACCTTCGAATTGACCAGACTAAACTTGACCCTGTCTCACAGATTACTTTGACCTTTAATGTAAATTTTTGATTTTTGATTAAGTGGCCTATTAATGTGGCATAGTTTAAACATTAGTCTGACCTTAAACTGGCCTGGGCCGTGAAATTGGCTAGAATTTGTTATGAATGGATAGATTTGATTCATACTTGGAGTAACAACACTTAGGACAAAACAGGTATGTTGAATACATGTATTTCAAATATGATCTTGACCTTAAAATGACTGACCATCATATGACAAAGTTTTGACAGAACTGGCCTTGATGAGTCAAAGTCATTGATTTGATTCATATTTGACAAAAAACGATTATGTTGATTAATTCAAATATGACATTGATTTTTAAATGACATTGGCTGTCAATATATTATTAAAATTTTGCTCAAATTGACCATTACTTTAATAGTTACTAATTAATGGATTTAATTAACACTTGAACATATAACAATACCAAAATAACAACAACAACAAACCCAATGGGAACACCAACTTGTTGAATAATTTGAGTATGACCTTGTCTTATAAATGTTAGAAAGTTTAGTTAAACTCGGTGGCTTTTGTTTGAAATGTTTTCCTTTGGAAGGAGAGGAAAAAACGTGGATACCTGTTTGCATGGCCATTGTGATTGGAATAATTGTGTCCATGCCATTTTATATGCGTATTTAAAGTCAGTATTTTTGTTGGCTTGAATAACGGTTTTGAACTGCGCGCATGTTTTTAAATAAAAGAGTGTTATTGTAAATCAGGTTGAATATATGACATGATAATAATCAAGAAATGATTTGTTTCGTGTTTACAAGCATGCTATCTACCGGTCAAAATCCCTCTTTATAATAACGATTTTCATTTTACGATGAAAGTGAGGATTTGCAATCGTTTTAAAACATTTTGACATCAATTTAATATATTCATCGCTTTAAATATTAGTTTTAATAAATAGTACGAAAGTTAATCTTGTCAAAATCGATAATAAAATAAAATAGTAAAGTATCTACGTAAAACAAGATGAAACATGCAACTTTAAAATAAATTCGTTTAAAGTTATAACATTATCTTGATCTTTTATGAGACATTTTAAAATTTAAATAGAATTGAAACAAATTATTCACTTGAACACTGAAATAAAGATTTGTTTAATTGAAAACATTTTCCAGTCCTTTATGGGAAGACAAATCACGGATTTATGTTACATATAAATCCGTGTATATAAGTCCGTGGTCAAATAAGTCAGTTTATCAAACTTTATTATAAACATTACATTTTTATTACATGTTTAACTTTTTTTAGGTATATTATTGAAGTAGGTCATCCGTTTATTTACGTTAATCTATAAACTTCCTGTTTGATTTTGTAAAGTTCATAAATAAACAAGCAAATGTAAACAATTTAAAAAAAAATGTTTTACTGATATGGATATGTTGAATTTTACTTTAAATGCTATTTTATTATTTGGACTAATAACAATTGTCAATTCGGGTAAGATTTCCCTGATAACTGAACTTCTTTGATATTTTAATTTTGAATTTTACTAAATATTTCATTCGACCTTTTCCAATATAATGTATGCCAAGATAACTCAATAGCTTAAATCATGACATACAACTCGTACATATATAACGATAAGTTTTGCCTGCCCAGCCCATTTGAAGTGAATGTGACGTTAAATTCAAATATTTCCTTATTTAGAAAATGTGCAGTATGCAATCAGTGAAGCACGCTGGTCTTTTGACAGTTCAACAAGGAATATTGGCGCGAAACTGTAATACCGGTGCAAGGATAGAATACAGTCTTTAAAAAAAGTCTCGTCAATATAATGACATTTTGGTTCAATATATTGCTACTTTGGTATCATATATTGAAGAACTGGTATCATATAATGTGAAACTCAACTTATATATTGCTAATTCGGTTACATACATTGATCAACTGGATTCATATATTGTAAAATTGATTTAATATATTGATAATTCGGTTTCATATAAGGGCATCTTGTTCCATACATGACTTACTTGGATCCAAATATTGAAAATCTGGTATCATATAATGTGATAATCAACTTATATATTGATACCTCGGCTCCATACATTGATAATTCGGTTTTATATATTGTAAAAATGAATTACTATATTGATAATTCGGTTTCATATCAGGACATCTGGTTCCATACATTGCTACTTTGGTACCATATATTGAAGACCTGGTATCATATAATGTGATAATCAACTTATATATTGATACTTTGGTTCAACACATGGATGAAATGGTTTCATATATTGTAAAAATGAATTAATATATTGATAATTCGGTTTCATATAAGGGCATCTGGTTCCATACATGGCTACTTTGGTACAATATATTGAAGAATTGGAATCATATATTGAGAAAATCAACTTATATATTGCTAACTCGGTTTCATACACTGACAGTATGGTTTCATATATTGTAACTGTGGATTAATATAATGGATTCCGGTTAAATAAAAAGGTGTTTTCAAGTCATATATAGTCGACGTGAACTTATATATTATCCAAATGGTTAAATAAATTAAAAAAGAACAATATCAGACAGCCATGGCTTTCCATAAACCTCTGTGATTAGATTGTGGTAATCATCATCATCATTTCATTATTATTATTATTATTATTAACGTTATACATGTTTATTTTTCTTGTATGTAGATACTGTGCAGCAAATTTATATCAAAGACAACAAAATACCTGTAAAAGGAGGCGATATACAGATTGTATGTGAAGTATCGCCGTTTACCAAAGATGTTTTAAGGATCTATAAGGCAGATTCCTTGCCTCAAGATATTACCACAGCTTCATTAGTAACCCAATGTATTCCATCACAGTGTATAGGAAATGTACCAAGACATACATTTAGTCCTAGTAGCAGTGGTGTTACTATTACAGTCACCAATCTAAATAGATCAGAAGACCAGAAATATTGGATTTGTACTATAAACAGCCAGAGGAAACACATGCGGTTAACTGTATACAGTATGTAGACTAGATTTTTTTATTGTTTTGAATGTGCCCCAATGCTTGTTTATCAAACAAATAAACAGGTGATGTACATTTGTTTCTATAGACGTTTGTTTATACATTGAGTAGAAGAACATGATGAATGAATAAATTACAAATTCTTAATAAGGCATAATACACATATAATGTTTGTTTTGATATCCCCGAAAGAACTTTGGCGTATATTGTTAAGGCATTTAGAAGTCCGCCTGTTCGTCCGTCCGTCCATTAGCAATGTTGTGTCCTTTTTGTATCCTCCAATGAATGATAATGAGGTGATATATGCAGAACGCATATTTGACTTTCTTCAGGTCAAGGCCACACGAAGTCATGTATTAATTTCAAAATGTCGAACCGAGAGAAGGAAAATAATACTATTTGACAGAAACGCAACTTACAAAGGAGAAGATGATATATGCAGAACGCAGATCAAAATTTGCCCCACCCCGGAAGTCACTTGATTCTTTTAAACTTATTCTTTCTAACGAATATAAGGAAATATATTTAAGAGTTTTTTAATATTTGACAAAATGATCATCATGTAAAGCGTAACAACTAGGTAGTACCACAAAGTCAAGGTCACTCTTAAGAGACGAATGTAAAAAGTTCACATTTTGTGTCCACTACGTAACTTTTAAACTAATGAAGTGTTTTTTTTTATTATTTTGTTTGTTTGTTGTTTTGGTTTTTTTTGGATAAAAATCACAGAAATTATCACAATTATAAGACAATGTACAGTGCGCAACAACCAAGCCTCTACTCAAGGTCAAGATCTTGTAAAGCTTGCATGTTGCACACTACCAAAGTGTTCGGGAAATAGGATTAAAATGCCTGCACCCTGAAACCTAAAACATTTCCCGGTCAAGTTTCGTAAGTGGATTTTTTTTTAAATTCTTCAAAACAAATTTTATTTGGTCGTGTATTGCACCGCATTAGTTGTGCTCTTGTTACAAATATGTAATATTTTCTTGGAAACGTGCATGTTTATCATATAACTAGAAAATATCTTAAATGTATTCAACAGCAATTAATATTTTAGAAATGAATGTATGAAATAGGAAAATGATTAATAGAATTGATATTTTAATTGAGTTATTTTAGTTTCCCAGTTTCTACTAGAAAGAGCGCAGGGGCAAAAGTCTTTGTCCAGTTGTTCAATGCAATGGTTTTAATTTTGCATCAAAGATATCCTGGGATACAGCTAAACTCATATTGAATTGAAAAAGAATTTACGTGTTTTTTACCAACTGACCCTCCTAGGACAGGGCATATTTTTTGATGGTACCAATGCCAAAGTCTTCAATGTTATCCGGGGGCGGGCTTGTAGGTTTACCTATGACGTTGGATAATTTACTATGTGTGTTCTTAAGTCTTTATTGTCCATTCCCATTCCAGCTATCACACCATCACTCCAGTATGATAATCCACCAAGCCAGAACCAAGACCTCGTTCAAACGTCAGTGACATATAGCTGTAGCACAGGATGTGCCTATCCTTCACCAAACTTCACATGGTATTATAATAAGGTAATATTTGTTTTAGATATAATATCAATTGCCATAATTTCTTAAACTATTTCAATAAAAGTGTTGTTTCACTTGGAACAACGGAGAAAATTATAGAATTCCGTTTAAGTTTGTGACATTAATAGTGCTCACGCACCCTAGCTCACCATCCTTGTCGTCTCTGCCTACTTCGTAGGGTTACCCCCTTCGGCAAAAGTCAGGACACCGGCAGCTTGTCCGCAGATACAAGAACTTTTCTTTATTTAAATCTTTATTTAGATCGTTTGTCGATGCCCTGTGCCTTCTCAAAGACGCGCACGCGCCCTACCATACAATTAACAAGATTTATACCTGTACGTCTGCTATAAGTTAAGTCAATCAAATCGGAGAAATTAATACCAACTGATACCAAGAATGTCGACAAAATACCTCAGAAAGGGGCGCCTACGGGGCACGTCGACTGGCATGTTTTTGTTGGGCTACCTTTTTAAATAAAATTGAAAGACTAGCTTCATGAACGAAGCTCAAAATAATGGTGTGTAGGCTCCTTCGAGGTTTACAATATATAATGGGATATTTCTCTTAAAAGTAGAAACTTAGATAGTTCAGGAAGGAGTCTATTTCACGAAAAAATATTTTTCGACCTGGCTGAATGGTGATCCCTATCATTTTTTGAAATGCTAATACTTGTTATATTTACAGACAGGTGGATTACGTCAAGAATGGTCAACAACAGCACCTGTAACAGATAGAACTGGTGGTTGTACTGATTCTGAGAAAATATATACATCAACATTAACTCTATCAAGATACACGCAGTTTACTGACAATACAGATACTACTGTGCAGTTTCAGTGTGGTGCTATTTCAATAACTGGTGCAGGAGATCATCGTTTTACTCCAGCATCTGTAGATGTCAGATTTGCAGGTACATATTCTGTATTTTTTCTAACAAATAAAAGAGCTAATATGTTACATTCTGCTGAACTATCTCTTTACACAAACAACACTTTTTGGTCAGATGGCCGGTTTTCTATAACGAAGAAATACACATTTGAAATATTGAGAAAGTATAGTATATAATCCTAAACAATCTTTTAAATGATTTGTTTCGACGTTTTTGAAACTATTATTCCTTAAAAGTGGATTATGGTGAAAATAATAAGTGCTTATTACTCTATAATTTTGTTACATTTCTATTTGATAAATTTCGCTACAATCTACCATTTAAGGTGTTTCTTGTTTTCTTCGCTACAATGTTTAAACACATTGTCGAAAATCTAGAAAGAAAAACATAAGCAATTATTTTGTGTGGCAAAATTATCAAGCAATAAAATATGGGTTTTATAATAAGAGTGCATTGAGGATATTTGATATAATGCGAATTGTAATAATTTTTCGATTTTAATGTTCCATTTGATAAAGGTCTGGACCAATTACTTGAATGCAAAATTGCAGATCACTTGCTCACTCCGTTTTATACAAGAGTGTTTTTTCTAATTGTGAAAATTGATCTTAAAATGAAAGCGTTGCAATGCTTTTCACTCAAATCGGACTAAAATAGCACAAAAATACGCTGTTCTATTATTTATTCTACGCAAATATCAACAGACAAAATACTTCTTAGTTTTATTTAGCATAATCAATTGTATAAATCAAATTTATGATAAAGGTTGTCTTTTGGATAAAGAAATAATCACGTACACACGTGTTATCAATTTGTTCACAATGTTAAAATAATATGTCATAATAATTTGCCGACAGACATGTCACTCAAACAACATCCATATGCATTACCACAAGTTATCTTATGTTATTCTAAATAATATAGGTTACGTTTTGCTTCAGTACGTGTATCAACACTGACATTAAAAGATGGGAATTCAATTCCTTCAAATTCATTAGAAGTGAACAGTGGGGAACCTCATACAGTGACATGTACATCAAGTGTCAGCAGACCAACAGCAACTATCATCTGGTATTATGGTGGTCAGAAAAACAAAACAGAAACTACTAGGACATCTAGCTTTACATTCACGCCAGTATACTCGGATAATCTGAAACAAGTTTACTGTAAAGCATTCAATATACAGCAAGAAAGCCAAGCTGTGTCTTCAAACATTGTGTCACTTTATGTAAAAGGTATTTCCAATCCTAAAACGATTCTTTTCATCCCAATTTAAAGAATAATAAATATGCACTACAATAAACTGGAAACAAACACTTTTTACTTTTATATTTGCGTTAAGTTCAGAATACTTTAGAAACAAATTTGCTGTGAGGTTTGCAATGTACATTATGAAAACTGTTTTTGTATAGCTGAGCTTAGATAAAAGATTTATAATTGCGCTACACAATTTTATTTCCAAATGGCAAATCTGTTAAGCGCTGCAAAAAAACTATATATCTTTAACCTTCTATGGTAACTTATAATTATTTTGTTGAAAAGTTCTGGCTCCTTACTTGAGAACAATCTTAAGTTTCATGCAAAACAACTTAATCTATGTGGTCGTGCCTTGATATGATATTTAATAAAAAATACCAGAGACTTTCTGAATTTTAAGAAGGAGAAAAAAGATGACATTATTATAGGAAGATATGAAATACCTAACCCCTGACTCAAATTCTTTTTCATTTATATAAGTTAACATGGGTAAATTTTACTAACTTATTTTTGAAAGAAAAATAATTCTTAGTTGTAATTGCATAGACACTGATATTCTTTAATACTCCTTTTTATCGAAAAATAAAATCTAATTGTATGTATTTTGATAACACTCACCTAGATACCGGGTAATACTGTTTAAAATAAAAAATTATCTTGAATGATCTAAATAAAGTAAAATATTTTACACATTTCAGTGAAGGTAGCTAATGTTACACTAAAGGATGGCAACACTGAACCATCAGGAACGCTAGAAGTAACAAATGGTGTATCTAAAACATTGACATGTACAGCAAGTGTAAGCAGACCTACAGCTACAATTATCTGGTATATAGGAAAAGATGAGAAGAAAAGAGAGATTGTTACACTGTCTACATTTACATTTACACCAGTTATATCCGACCATAACAAACAAGTATATTGTAAAGCTTCACTGTCAGGAAATCCAGATGTGTTTTCAAACAGAATAACACTTTATGTTAAAGGTTGTGATTTTCTTTACATATCTATTGTTGATTTGTCTCAATTTTACCTTCAATCTTTTAGAAATGCTTTATAAGTTCTTATACAGCAAACAACGTTTTCTTTTAAATTGGCAAAGATCTTACTAAAATACTGTTCTCTTCGTATCACAGGCAAACATTGCTTTTGATTAAAAAAATGAAAAATGCGCATACAGTTCCAAATAATACTTTTTGTATACTGTATTTATAACGTATTATTATTAAAAAATATAATAAACAAGAGCAACAAAGAAAGGCGGTGTTCAATGAACGCAACACCCACACGACCCAGTAACAATAACCAGTGTCAAGGAATCCAGGAGGACCCCAAACAAAAACAGGACAGGGCGCAAGGAAGAGCCTAATTGTCCTTAGTCTAACACCGCTGATTTAGAAATAGCAATAATTCACTTGCAGGAGAAATTGATAATTAATGTTCGTTACTCAGAAAAGCCCACTAAAGTCCATCAACCGCCATGATATGACAAGACAATTGTGTTAAAATTGCATAGAACCAGAAAAATAAACAGCCATTAAAGCTTACGGAACAAATTATAATACACCATAATATATATAGCTTACCTTTACAAGTATAGGCTAGAATTTCTAGAAAGTTAGCTGTATGGGACATACTTTTATTTTATTCTTTTTGACGGATATTATTGTCATATTTTCAGTATTAGCTACCACTCCTACAATCACAGATCTTACAACAGAAAAGTTAGAAGGAGATCAAATAAGATATAAGTGTACTTCCTCTCAAACACGACCTGTTGCTATAGTAACATGGAAGTTACACACTATTATACTGAGTGATGTGCAAAATACAGAACATAATCATGGGAATGATCTTAAATCTGTTACAAGTATTGCAACATTAACAGCAAATAGAACTGATAACAACAAAACAATTTACTGTGAAACCACAATACCTGGACAAAGTGTAGTGAATGCTCAAGAAAAGATAACGGTGTATTGTAAGTAAATGTAAAAACAGTACATAAATTGTTTTGTTTCTTAAAAAACAAATTCCAGTTAAGGTATTTTCAGAGGTTAACTTAAATTTATGTAGTTTTGTAGTTTCAGGCGTTTAACTAAATGTTACAATGAACATTATTATATAACATACCATACCAACATATACTTATAATATATTTTTTATAGTTTTATAAGCTGTCAACTATTGAGTTTTTTGTTTTATTTATTTTTATAGACTTAAAATTTTATATTTCTTAATAATGCTTAGGTTTAAGAATATTGCAGCGGGAAATGCAAGAAATTAGGGGCGACGAGCATGCTAAGTGTTGTCGACTAAATTGCGAGTTGATATGGAAAAACTGATAAACCTTGTATTTTTATTAAAAGTTTGATGAATGTTTTTTGTTAGTTCTTGTCTGTTTGAATTTGATATAATATAAAAAGTTAACAAACTTGTCTTATTTACAGGGCCACCAATGTCACCTGTTATACTAACAAGCAGCTTTCCATTTCTAGAAGGTCAGACAGGAAAGAGTATTTATTGTTCCTCAACTGATTATGGTAATCCTACAGCTACAGCAACATGGACCACACAATATGGAACACCTGATAGTGCTGATACAAGAAAACTAAGGTTACCTAAACTAACATATCAAGTTGATAGAAGTCCAGTAAAATGTCAGTTGAAGAATTTATTTACACAGAGGAAAGGTCTTCAGATCCAGTCCATACAAGTGCTATTACAAGTTGAATGTAAGAAAAATAAATATAATTGGTATTAAAAGCACGGAAACGATCACTCAAATATACTTAAACCCGAATTCAGAATGTTACAATGTCAATCCTGCAGTTTACTTAAAGCTTGATACTTACGTAGACTCTCCGTAAAGGTTCCGGTTGTTAGCAAAGACGCGTTGAAGTCTTTGTCTCTTACGATGTTTTAAAACCCATGTATTTAGATCTATGTTGTTTTAAGAAATACTGAAATAAATAGAAAAGAAATGAAACTATTTTCGGATGGAATAAATAATGTCCTCAAGAATGAAATATATTTTCACAAATTTTACAGATTCTCCAAGAGTACAGATTTTGGCCTATGGGAAACAAGTAACTACCATAACGAGAAATGAAGGCCAAACGTTGTCTGTTACATGTGATGCCACTGGAAATCCAACACCAACAGCAAGTTGGGTGGGACAACAGTCTAGTGGTCCTACTTTGTCATTTGATGATATAGATAGAGCAGACCATGGTAACTACACATGTAGGGCTACAGCAACATCAACTCACTATCTCAGTCATAACTTTTTTACTGAGGAAACATTGGCTATCGTTGTTAACTGTAAGTTGTTATGCATATTCTCATGCTGGCAATCCATTATTGTCTTTTTTAAATTTAGTAAATCTGGATTCATCTTTATCGAACGTTTTTTACCTTAAGATTCATATACAATAATGAGGCTTGGACAAAGTTTTACTTTTTTCCAATCTTATCTTTACTTTGATACATAATCGTGCAGTGAGAAGTTTGATTTAGCAAACATTTAATCGAAGACCACTGAACTAACGCGCAATATCTACCATAAAGAAATTTGAATTTCACTCTTTATAGTTACGTTGCAAGTCATGTTCTATTTTTTAAGTCAGGACAAACTTCAGTACTCATTGAAGGCATTGTGACTTTTAAGCTTTGCTGGTTTCAGTACTTTTGTATGAGGCAAATTTTGCATATCACTTCTTTAAAAGAATTATCAAGGAATTTATTTCATGTGAAATTATTAAGACTAACAATTAATTGAGAATATGTAGTTGGTTTTACATTCTTTGTGTACGATTTTAAGTTTCTAAATTTCATTTCAGATGCACCAGATGTCACTGTTGATGTCAGTAGCTCAAATCCTACTGAAAACCAGCCATTGACAATTAAATGTAAACCTGAAGGGCGACCTGCTGAATATCATTTTACTTCGTTTATACAAAATTGGAGGTCCGTTCTTATTCCTAACACGCATATAACAAACAATGGTGTTATAAAAATAGAAAATATACAACTTCAAGACAGTGGTGCATATATATGTAAAGCTAACAACGGTATTCGAGATAGGAACCAGCAGCTTGATCAAAGTGGGAACAATACTGTTAATATTAAGGGTAAGTTGTCATTTTTCATAAGGGTTCTATTCAATAAGAGCTAGGGACTTGTTCCCGGATTCCCTTGTATCTCATAGCTGTATCTCATAACTTCTTATTCTGTTATTGATTAATTTCATTGGTTACTTTGCTGATTTCATTGTTTACGTAGTATTACAGATTAGTTGTATTTGATTATTATATTCTTTGCTCTAATTATTAAAACTGATAGATGATTACAGTAATTGATATAAACAACTTAATTTTTAATAGTTCATAACAATTAAATTACACGCTAATTGAATTATAAATTTGTTATTAATAAATCTCATTGGTTATTTGACTATTTTATTGTTAAAATACATTTTTCCGATTGTGTTTTGATAATGTTACAAACTTCTTAATGTATTTTTAATCAAAATTCTGATCTTAGTATCAAGATTTTTATCAAGGAAAATCTAAAATTATGATAATTAATATCGATTTTCTTGATAAAGGTAATAATAAAACATGCATTCATTCAAACAAGACATATATATATCTAAAATATTACAGTTTCACCTAAAGTACTTCTTCAGACAACTGAAAGAAAATTTATTGGACAGCTGGGACTAACAACTAATATAACGGTGCCATTTTACAGTGATCCTCCTCCTCAAACTGTGCAATTCTTTCTAAATGGATCTATTATAACAAACTCTGGAAAACATACAGTCAGATTCATTAAAGGACATGTGAAAGATATATTTTATGGACAAAAAGTGCAGCTAGTTGGGTATTTTGCTCAGCTTGAAATAAAGAATGTGGATGAATCGAATTTTGTTAACTACACCTTGGTCATTGATAACGGGATTGGATCATACAAATCATGGATGATTGACCACATCTTTGAAAGTAAGAACATCTAAATGTGATTATTGTTCCATTTGGAAAAGTGTGTAAATTGGTCGTTACATTTTACGGCTTCATTTTAGAGCTTTTCTTTTGTTTAAAGCTAATGATGTGTTTTAACAAATGCAGCTGAATAATCTGTTTCATGACTATAGACTTATTTGAATGTTTTCAATTTACATGTAAGTCGCTTATGAAAAGGCATGTGTATTTGTTATCTTTATATACTTAAGATAGCGATTTTTTTCTACATAAAGAAAACAGACAGGTTATATAATAAGACAAAGAATTTATTCGAACTTCATTTATGTTAATCTGCACATATATCAGAACGTAACTTCATTTTATGGCTAATGAGATACCGTGTGGCAGCCGTAAAAGTTGCCTCGTACTTAACTTCAGTGTTGTTATATTTTTCTGGTCCTTCGGGGTCATTGATTCAAACATTTTTAAGTGTTGAAAATTGAGTACCGCTCAAGCCGGTGTTAGGGAGCATGAGGGATGTTGCACTTTTTCATTATTCCTCATGTATCGAATCAACAAAAGTCTGCAATTTTCATGTAAATTTGTTGTGGTTAATGCATCGCTCTGGTTGATGCTTCCGACTTTAAGTTAAAAGTAATTCTTTTTCATGACTCCCTCCAAGTCAATTGGTAACATAAATGTGTTAACATAAGTGTCGAAGCGTTGTTTTGTTTATGAGATGACACTATACATAATTCATAATTTCAGATAAACCAGATGTACCTTAAAATTTTACTCTTGCAAAACAATTGAGTACAGAAAGTTCATTTACCGTGACATGGACTCCTGGCAATGACAATGGTTACCAACAAACGTTTATATTGAAGTATAAAAAGGTATCAGATGATGAATGGAATACTGTGTCAGTATCTGATACAGGGGAATATGAAATGACCTACACTGTTACCGGATTATCAAGCGGGACATACTACGAGATTGTGTTGTATGCTTCTAATATGCTAGGAAACTCGGAAGAATCTGAAATTATACTTGCCAAAACGAAAGGTCAGCTCATATTATCGAGTAGAAACAAATTCTGTTCTTGCCATGTCTTAATGTAATGTATGTATCTGTACGACCATCTGTTGTTCCTTTTTATTCCCCCATTTACTGGGGTTGGGGAAAAGATTTGCCTTTGTCCGTCAGTCCCGGCGTCACACAGTGCGTCCGCAGACTGACAAAACAGTGGAATGCGAGGAATCCGTGTCCTATAGACGCAATTCAATTTAAAATATATTGTTATTGTTTATATATATTACCCAGAGAGCTTACACGAGAAATATAAAAAAAACTTTCAAAGGGTTTGTACATGTAACTTAAAACTAAAAATGAAAATATAAACGAACGCTGAAATGAATTGCTTGATTCTCTAACTTCTTTTCCTTAACCTTAGGAAAAGCAAAGATACAAGATTGCAACAACGGCGCCTGTAATAATGACATAAAAGCAGTGATTGTAGGCATTGTTCTTGGAATAATCATCGTGGTTAAGTCGTGGCATATGCTGGTTATGTTACAATATTACTGAAACGAAAAAGTGAAAACACAGGTGGGTTCTTTTCTTATTATTTTTTTTTAAATGATTACTTATCAGCTATGTTTGGTAAAAGTAGTTTTATTAGAATTTTCCTTTTTGCCTTTTAGTTAGTCGAAAATGTGTTGTATATTTTATGTTAAACATAATTTCATTCTGAACATATTTGTTTTAGCGGGAAATAACTCTGGACAGCCCACTAAGCTGACTAAGTAAGTCATTATTTCATCAATTTCATTTTTTTTGTTTCTTTGTTTGTGTTTCCACTACATATAGCCATTTTCTAATTGTTGAAGATATAAGTTTTGTATATTTCCTAAGTGAATGGCATATACGTTACATAATTGCTGAATGGTTAAAACCATAATTAACATAAGAGCATATTATTTTGTTCTGTAACATTTTTCCAGTTTACATACAATATCCATGCGTGTTTAAAAGGGATTTTCAAAACGACATAATGTTACTGTTATAACAGCTTACAAGATAAAACTTTTTATCCTTAAAATAAAGTTTTTTTTGTCACATAGATGTTAACTTTTTATGATTACATTGATAGCTTTAAAATAGTAAGAGTATTTAAAAATATAATTTATATATCAAGCACAAATGTAAGGGTATAGTTTTAAATTACATTGTTTTTTAATTAAATTTTATTGAAATTCAACAAAAATATTCTGCTTATTACATGCAAAGGAATGAAAATTGTATTTGATATTTGAAACAAACTTGAGTTTGAAGACGTTTAGTATGCATATATAAATAGATTGATGTATAATTGTATTTTTACTACAGAAACAATGTACCTTTGTATTCAAATATGGTGTTCTCAACAAATGATGGTGAGGACCAACAGGGAACAGATCCAGATGAATCCGGAGAGTCTCAATATACGTCACTGAAGACCGAACTAAAAGACGATAGACAAACATATGACGTATTAAGAGTGTAGTGTTAAATAATTGAAGACAAAGAGAAATCAAGATTTCGACTGAAAGGCATTTTACTTATGATATTTAAATTACAATTTTAAATACTTGTGAACGTAAAAAATAACTGAAAAAAAGATTGAACAAGTTCAACGAAAGAAGCAGCGATCTTAATTTAAACTGCTGTTAACTCTTAAATTTAAATGTTGAACATTGATCTTAAAATATATTCATATTTAATGCATTGATAAACCATGTACATCCTCGAAAATATTTTGCAACTTTTTTTGTAACAAGTATGATTACAAATGTGCAAAAATTTGCTAAAGATCAACTGTTCATTCATAGGAAGAAAATGTGATTCTGAATACGTGTTATGTCTTTTGTTGACAGTTACGAAGTTCCTGGAGTTTTTCTTATGGTATTCTAGCGTAGAGGAAAGCTTAATTAAACGGATTTGTGACATAAACTTTTAATACCAAAGGTTAATAAATGTCTCTGTTTTATATAAAAAATATATAACTATTATTATTTGGGTTGTCATTGATTTACCGCCGAATTATAGGTGGTCTGCAAGGAAATACATTAACTACTGTAATAAGAGGATGTCCTTAACTATCACTTTATCTTTCATCATATCCATAATATGCATGAATCTAATTTTTATCAAAATTAGAAAAGCATTCTGTTTCTGAGATAAAAATATTCCTATCAGTTTTGAAGTTCGTAATCATGATCGACAACATCTTTATCTGTAAGAATGGAAGATTGGATATTGACCTTTTTCTGTGTTTCGAAGAAGGGTTTTGTCAAAGCAAAGCAAACCCCTTTTGCTTCTGTTTAATGCACTTGATACCCTTGTTCCCTTTTAAATAAACCATTAAAATAATGACTGTAGAAGTTTGGTTTATGGTTTTAAAAAACATTTATTAATGAGGGAATTTTCAATTTCTCAGTTTTATGTATGTATGTATGTATGTACGTATGTACGTACGTACGTACGAGGGGTTATCTAAACATTATTGGACTTTCTTTGTTGCGTAAAATATATTTGAGGTATTGATTTGAAATTCTTACACGGCTTAGAAGAATGAATGATAAATAAACACAGAAAAATTGTTAGTAGCTTCTTATATTACAATAATATTTAATTTTACATAAACACATGTCGGCGACAGCGGCGCACTCAAAATGTTATTGACGTCAACGTGATAATAACGTATCATCTTGTGCTTCAACGTTACGCAGTCAATGACCGTTACTGCTTCTCAATGTCCATCACTAAATTTTTTATGCACTTTAACACTAATGATCGTGAAATTTATTCCTCTGTTTGCTTGCAGATTGTTTTCAAATGTTTTTATGGGTATCATTTCCAAATTACAACAAAATTTTATGATCGCACAATTTTCTAAATTCTGCTTGTCCATCATTTTCCAGTTGTAAACAATATTGGCGTCTGGCGTTTCTAGCGATTTCAACAAAAAATAACGGAAATGAAGTCCATAATTTTAAAGAATTACTTAAATTACATCATGTAAGCATCATGTGATGTTTAGCAGGTTTTCTACGTTAATTATTAGTTTTTTAGCAAAAAGAATACGATGACTTTACTGCGTCTTTCTAACATGCGCCGGGTGCTGTGTATGTGTTTTTTTTAAAGCAATATAAACTCATCATTCATTGTGGCAATGAACTGTTCCTTCCAAAATGTGTTAATAATATTCTACATGTACAATGTCATGAATGTATGTTAATAAAATTTCATTACAATACACGTTGACGTTCAAGAGATATTTAAAAAGTCCACAAAATTTTGGCTAGCCCCTCGTATGAATGTATGTATGTATGTATGTACGTACGTAATTACGTACGTACGTACGCAGGCATGAATGCATGTATGTATGTATGTATGAGATAATCTAGAATTACCAGGATTTGTTTAAAATTCCGATAGATTCCATTGTTTTCTCCTGCGCAAAGAGTGATGTTTATTGATATAATTTAATTGGGTACCATTCGGTACCATCTCAAACCGCATTAAAAGAACATGGAAACGCATTAGCAGCGCATCATAAAATACATAACGATTCAACAAAGCGCCTGATACAAAAATGTATTTGTCTTAAATGTGCTGGAGCTCGTTGTTCCGACCCGAAAAATGCCATGCTAATATTTCACATAATATAAAAAATTATCGCGTTAACTAGTTAGTTTTCGTCTTAACACGATTAATAACAGATGAACACTATGAAGTGCCCAGAACTACCAACACTTACCGCTTAAATACTAGTAACAGATAATTATATTATCATCTACATAAATTTTGTGTTAGTTAGTTGGCTTGGCGATTGAACAAGACAAGTATGCTGTCATGTGCGGCCTTGCATTAATTTTAATGCACTATTTCTTTACAATATTCCACCTGATGAATTGCATATATATGTTAGATATGTTTTAGTTACTAGTATTAAATTTATTATTACAATTATAATAAATTGAATTCAACCAAACCTTAGTCGACTGGTTCATTTGCTTTCTAGTTATGATAAACGAAAACTACAGCATTTTATTACATTCGTACATTCTATTTTTTTAACATCTAATTTTGTCATGCACATTTTTAGTTAATTAAATGATAAAAAGAAATGAAACACTGAAACTTGTATGCCTTCAACTTAGTAACATTAACTAAAACCCGGCACCCGATATGAGATAATTTAGGTAATTACAATGGGCGGAATAGTTATGTTGCCCTGATGGATTGTTACCCTCTGACATCACATAAGGATAAATCTTAAATAAATCGCACAAGATATTACATAATTAAGTGAAGCATCCTCGTACGTATTTTATGGACTTTAGTCCGTAAAGCCGTTGACATCCTTATGCTTATGCACAGAGCACATGTTTTACCTGTATAAATAAAGAGGTGTTTGTTTATAATATGCAAAAAAGTTGTACATAAAGAATGTTTTTACGATAACAGGCGTGTAATAATAAATATTATATACAGGAAATATTATTTTTTATTCCCTTAAAAAACGAGAAAAGGTTGGCTTTGCTACGTTTACGTTTGCTTTGTTTACGTTGGCTTTGCTATGTGTGACATCATTTTATTGTATTCATTATGTTATAGTGTCAAGTTTGTCCTTTTAATATTTGTGTTGATAAATAGTACGATTATAAATCTTGCCAAAACGAAAATAAAATAAAAAAAAATAGAATAGTATTTACGTAAAACAAGAAAGCAACCAAGATAAAACATTGAAACAATTACTCATTTGGAAACTGAAATATTTTGTTTATCAGAAACATTTTTCTATCTCTTATCACAGTAAGACAACCATTTTATTGTTCTTTCTTTTAAAACATTTCATATTTTATCACACGCGAAAACCGTAATTTAAATTCATCATTTTACTTCCTGGATAGTTTAAAGTTGTGTTATTTAAATACAATAGAATGTTTTAACGATTTCAAAAAGATATGGGTATATTTAAAATTACATTAAAGGCTATTCTTTTGTTTGGACTTATGACACTAGCCTTCACCGGTAATTAGAGATTTTAATTTCTTATATATTTTATTTAACCGGAGCCAAGATAACCTCAAGTGTTAAAATGCAATACATAAGAATACATGTATCTGTGCAAAATTGAACACGTATTTTACATTTTAAAAATATTCTTCTTTTTATTAGCAAATATATGCAATATACTTTATGGTAATTGACAATTATTAAACATATAGTTAGATTAACGAATTGACACAAAATATATCATAAAATGGAGGTGTTTTTTTTTTAATGACAGGACATAATTATGCAAGATTAATATTCCAGTTTATGTAGATCTAGACCATTACCTTGTGTGCAAAATTTAAGATCATTTGCTCTCTTTGTTTTTCCATTCATAATTATTCTTATTTAATTTTAGTGGAAAAATGGAGGTGACATTACATTAAAAATCCATTATAAAATAAACTTGTTTATTTTATAAAAAGTTATATTTGTTTTTGAATACATTCAACCATCTGAGAATTAACCATTTAGTGGATTTGATCGACCAAGGGTATTCAGTGATTTTAATGTGTTGAGTGTGCCCAAATGTTGTCATTTTCATGCATACCTTATACTGTAACATATCATTCATTAAAATGTGGTATTTAAGTTAAAAAAAAATTAATTAGAGTATATTTCCAGAATTATGTGCTATTTTCGTTCTTTCGAAGGTACTGTACAAAAAATGTATATAAAAGGAAACATGGTCCCCGTGAAAGGAGGAGGTATACAGCTGGTTTGTGAGGTGTCACAGTTTATCAATGGTGAAATTGTCAGGGTCTATAAGACAGATTCCATTCCTCCATCAGACATTACTACTTCTCCATCATTAACAACTTGTAACCCATCACTGTGTATAGGAACCATATCAAGGCATTCGTTCAGCTCTAACAGCAGTGGTGTCACAGTCACCAATCTAAATAGATCAGAAGACCAGAAATATTGGACATGTGCCATCAACAACCAGAGAAAATACTTGCAGCTTACCATATACAGTAAGTATACTATTAATTGAAAATACATACATTATTCATAATAAAAATTACGAGGGGTATTCATATATGATTGCAACTAGGCCAATATCTTGCTTTTAACAACATTTTGCATGAACTATGTAGTACTACATGTATCGCATAGATAGCTGTATAAGCTCTCAATTTATACAATACATGAGTTACTCAGTCCAGTCTTGCTTTGACAATAACTGATTAACGCTATCTACTTGTGTATAAAGGGTTAGTGGATGGCCTCCTTTCTCTGACCAAACACGATCCTTTATCATATTCTTGGTATACAGGCGACAGACATATGTAATGAAAAAATGTCGTGTTTATGGGAACAATGAACTTTCGTTTTCATCTGTCATACTGTGGTGTAAGAAGTTTAAAAGTGGCGCGGATACAGTAAAAGATGCACCTCATGCACGCGTCCGAAAACTGCAAATCCGCCAAAAATGGTTGAAAATGTAAATGATATAATTGCTACTGATGCCAGATTTACAACTTGCTATTTAAATAAAAGCGTTGGCATCTCTGTAGGAGCCGCTAATAAAATACTCAAACGTGATTTAAAAATTAGAAGGATAAGTGCCAGATGGACACCCTATCTCCTTACAAAAGAGCAACCAACTTGCTCGGGTAGAATCTCCAAATAATTGTTGAAACAGTTCCCTAAATACAACAATCGATCTTTCGCAAATCATGACTGGCGATGAGAGGTGGGTTCACTTTTATGAGTCCAAGCAAAAGGTACATAACAAAATATGGGCAACCAAAGGAAGTCAAAGACCTTGCATAGCAAAACGCACCATGAGCGTCATAAAGGACATGTATGTAATTTTCCTAACCAATCGAGATCCTGCTATTCAAATTGCCTTACCAAAGGGTAAATCTGTAAATGCCAAGTTTTACAAAGGCAATCCTTTCATAACTTAAAGAGATATAAAAAAAACCGTCGACCAGCAGCTGTATTTCGTGGTGTCAGATTGTTGCTTGACAATGTTTCGTCAAACAAAGCGGCCATTGTACGAGAATATCTGAAACAGGAAAATGTGTATAGCTTCCTCACCCTCCTTATTCGCCAGGGGCTACCCCTTGTGACTTTTCCTATTTCCGAGGCTCAAAAAACACCTTGCTGGAAGAAAATTTCAAACGCGAAAAAATCTCGGTTCGGCTATTTTCCAGAGTCTCAACAGTATACCTCAAAAAGATTATGAAAACACATTTAGAAATTGGAATAAAGACTAAAACTTTGTATTTTACATGGTGGTGAGTATTTTGAAGGGGTGAAATAGTTATTTTGGCACAGTTTGTTAAGCACTTTTAAAAATCGAGCCAGTTGCAGTCACATTTGAACACCCCTATTATTATTTACAAAGCTAAATTCCCTTCGCAGTGAACATGAATGTGTACTTCTTGACCTTTTACCAACTAGACCTGGGGATGATTACATTGATTGATTTAATTACAATTACTTTAAGATTTTATTGTAATTGATTACGTTTGATTTCTCAGACTTGCCTCTGTAATCAATTAAATTAAAATTACATTAAGAGAGTAATTGATTGATAATTGATTAAATTCAATGTACAGTAGAATCCCTTCTCCTTCTTAAGATCACCCCAGAATTAAGACCACCCCGCTTTTGAGGCCATTTTTAAAGGGTTTTTTTATGTCAATGGTCACATAATCTAGAATTAAGACCACCGCTTATTCACCAGATTCAGTCCAAATTTCTGTTTTATTCTTAATTTCATCCAACTATTGAGACTCCTGATATTAAAGTAAACACCTAACTAGATCTTAAATTTGTTGTTATAATCTGCTTAAAGCTCTCTAGCATGACACTAAATTTCACAAGGTGTGAACCTTGCCACCTATACTTGTTAAGAAAGCAAATACACCGATGATGTTGGCTCATAAATTATTTACACACAAGTTAATAACGACGATATTTGGGTAGATGAAGGCTTGAATTAATTGTGAATTAATTGTGACCTTAGGGGTAGCAACCCGATTATTTCGCTGTGCACATTGTCACTCTGGTGATCACTTTTGCCAAGTTATTTTTTTAGCGGTTTAAAAGTTATGTAGCGGACACGAAGGTGTTACGGACGGACTGACAGACATACTTACAAACGGACGGACTGACAGACGGAGGCCATTCCTATAACCCCCTTTCCGCTACGCGGAAGGGGATTAAAATATTACTGCCGTTTTAAAAGTGCCACCTATGCTTGTTAAGAAAACAAATATACAGATGATGTTGGTTCATAAAATAATTACACACAAATTGATAACGACGATATTTGAGTAGATAAAGGCTTGAATTATTTTATCTGATAGTTTCCGGTACACTTAGGTCATACTTATCTCGGTTCCACAATTTGTCCAACTTATTTTTAAATAATATGACAAAATATTTGAGGGTAGCATATTCAATTTATCTATCGTGTCATTGTACACGTCGTGGTTATGTTCCTTGCAAAATGGTCACGTTTTATTTGTGCACATATGAAAAATAAAAAAAACAAAACTTGCAGGACTTGCATTAGTGACCATGGGAATTTACATTCAGCAGTGAAGAATATGCATTGGATGTTTCTGTCAGCCTAAGAAGTCATTTTTTCGGGTTAATGTGATCAAAGTGCATTAAGGATCACAATGGAAATTAACATTTCGTATAACCACGTGAATGCTTGTTTTTGTTAATTATTTCTGGAGACATTGAAAGCAATCCGAGACCTCCAAAACCTACAAAACCGGATGACACACGTACATTTAAACTGATTTCGGACAAGGCTCAGAAAGTGATTAGTAAAGACAGTCAAAGCAAAGTTCCCCATCCACACTGAGCAGACCAGAGTGGGGGCTAGGAATCACAGGGAATTACTACTCGTCAGATGTCAGTATCATCCTTCAAAACGTCGTCTAGTCAAACCGGCAGTCTACGTCTCCAAAGTCACCCGTCCAATGCCATTAAGGGTGTCGGAACTCTTCAGGCAGTGGAGGTCAAGGTCATCTTGGCCTTCAAGGTCTTACAGCATTGTCGACTCGGGTAACTACAAATAGTAATACATCTATAGATAGACAGGATACAGATATGTATGACTTTTTGAAAATTATGAAAAGTGATTAAAGAAACAGAATAATAATAATTCTTCCGATATTGATAAATTAAATGCTAAGCCAGATATTGTATTAACCACTGTGAATGAGCTTTTAAAAGACTGATTACGAATAACTAAAACAGGAAAATATTTCATTTCAACATCAAATGTGTGATATTAGAAATAAAATAGATCAGTATGAGAATAACTCTAGAAGAAATAATATACTTTTAATGGTATCAAAGGCAAGCTCGATGAACAGTGGTCTGTAACTGAAGATAAGCTTCGAAATTTTCTCAGAAATGAGTAAAAATTTGGTAACCAAGCAGACGAGTTCGATATTGACCGAGCCCACAGTTTAAGTCAAGTGATAGAGAAATACATGCACAAAAATTGTCCGTTTCGTTCGGTTTAAAGACTGTCAGCTGATTTTCAAAAAAGATACATAATTATTTAAGCCTGGCCAGCGCACTCAGTGTTCTATACATCAAGATTATTCAGATCGTGTAAGACGTCATCGAGAACTTCTCGGAGAACGCATGATAAGCGAGGGAAATAACGGACATTACGCATCTGAGCTTATAGAAGACGATAGTATTTACAAATATGATGACCTCAGTGATGAAATTGTATTGGTTGGCAAGCATTCAAGAACACGTGCATCACCACGTGGTGCTCAATCAACGCTCAGCGATTGGCTGATTCTCAACACGGGAATAGTTTTCATGACAACCCTCAACCAATAGATGGAGCTACGGGAATATCCGAAGATGAAAAAACACACAAACAATCTGTAAAATTATTAATTTTTTGAGTAAATGTGATATTATACATATGAGCGAAACATGGGTAAAGAATATGGGGAATTTGATAATTTTCTCAAATAATAGATTCATTTTAAATTTATTAGAAATATAAAACCAAATGCTATGAGAAATACCACATAAGTGTATTTATTGAAAGTAGTTTCTACACAGCGTATTTATGATCACTTTGAAAACTGTATCGTCTTATTTTGCAAATTATCAAACTATTTTGAATGTGATGATATTATTATGTATTTTACTTATCACCTAGCTGGTTTTCGAAGGGGATATTCAGCGGTTGATAATATATTTTGTCTTCAGGCAATGATGCAAAAATATCTTTCTAAAAAGGGTGGTCGCTTTTATTGCCATTATGTTAATTTCCTCAAAGCATTCGTTAAAATTAACCATTCTACGTGGTTTGAAGTTCTAGAAAAAAGGTTTAAATGGTAATTTCTTAAGAATATTAAAATCTATGTATTCATGTTTAGAATCTTGTGTCAAATTATCAAATGAAACCACAGTTACTTCCCTTGTTGTATTGTTACCAGGCAAGGAGATAAAACAAGTTGTACATTTTTTCATAATTTATTGACGAGTTATCTCTGATGTTGAGACAAAATTGTCATACCGGTATTTTTATAACAAATGAAATCTCTGATATACTATGTCTTTCGTTTGCAGACAAGTTTGCTAACTGTGCTGAAAAGGCTTCAAAGTTACAACAGCAAATAAATGTTGTTGAACAATTTTGTAATAATACTAGTATGGACGTTAATCTTGAGACTGAAATTATTGTTTTTAATGGTGGTCCCCTTAGAAGGAATGAAAAATGGTTGCATAGAGACTACGCTATAAAAACCTCTTTACTATATAAGTACATGGGATTATTATTAACTCCAAAATGAATGAGGTCCATGAAAAATTAGCTTTTCAAGCTCAAAGAGCATTTAATGCTATACGTCATTTTCAGAAACCATTTGGTTATTTTCCAATTCAGTTTTTTTTTCAAGATTTTTGACACTTGTATCAAACCAATTTTATGATACGGTTCCGAAGTATGCGGATATATAATATAGTTCCAAAATTGAATCTTTACAAATTGTAGAAAACTTTTATATGTACGTCAAACTACAAAATACATGTATGGTATTAGGAGAGTGTGGACGTCTACCTATATGTATAACATATAACACAAAATGTATACGTTACTGGTGTAAATAGTTATTACAAATGCCTTCTCACAGATACCCAGAACAATGTTACTTAATGTAATATGCTCTTGATAATGCTGGAAGGAATTGTATGGCAACAAATGTTAAATTACTTTTATTCCAATACGGATTTGAATATTCATGGATATCACAAACTGTTAATGATTGTAAATTGTTTATTAAAATGTTTAGAAACAGATTGATAGATTGTTCTACTCAGAACTGGCATGCTAATATAAATAATTTAAGAAGGTGTCATCATTATTATCATTTTAAAAGTTTACTTAATGTTGAACGATATTGTCGATTGATATGCCTATAAAACATAAAATTGCATTAACAAAGTTTATATGTGCAAACCATAAATTATACATAGAGGTAGGCAGACATTTTAATATTTCATACAATGATCGTTTATGTACTTCTTGCTTAGAAAGGAACATTAGATGTATATACTGTGAATATTATGCATTTATTCTTCTATAGCTGTAAATATACCGATGTTAGAAATTTATATCTATCGTATTTAGCTGGTATAATTCTGGAACTAGTGCAGAAAACTTTGTTATCAACTTGTTATGATGAAGCTCTTCGAAAATTATCTACATATATCTAGTATCTTATGGAATGTATAAAACGTAAGAAGACAATGTCATAAAAACTGCTATTATATTGACACAACCATTTTTGCTGTTTTATTGTTTGATATATATTTTAGGCCTGAGGCCTTTACTTATGAAAAAAAGAGTTGAATTGAGTTGAGTTGACACGCTGTTCCTATGTACGTGTAGTACCTGGTATTCAGCCATGAATTCAATAATATTTATTTGTAAGTTCATATTACAAACACTTTATTAATGTGTAATTAATTATCTCTTTCAAAAAAGCTATTAATAAATATGATTACACTTACACACATTATGACTTGCACATAAAGGCAAACAGAGTAATTTGTAAATTTCTGTTTAATAAAATCTTCTATTGGAATATTAAGGGTGTTGTTCTCCGTAAGTGTACAAACTACTCAAACATATCGTTCATTAGGCTATTGTTTGATTATGGGGAACAATGAGAAAATTAAAATGGTGGCACACATGCATTAACCGATACCAATTCAAATTTGAAAATTGAACAAACGCCATCGCCAATTTCTTGAAGGATTACCTGGGTATTGTCGATTGTCCTCCGATCCCAAGAGCGCACAGACATGGCAGGCATGAAAGGGGCTCTACGAAGGCTATTATTGTATATTTCCTTGATTTTAGGGATACTGACTTTATAATATAAAAAGCAAACAAAAATTAAAGAAACACCGGCACTATAACATCATCCCAACCCACATGAAATTCTTCCGGAAAATCGTTCAAGGCACGAAAATCCCTAATGACCCTAAAATACAAAAATTAAGGGAAAGATATCCTGGAAAGCAAGTTGGCATAGTGTACCCTGCCAACATCATAAAGGATTGCAAAGTTGTAGAGGATATGTTTCCCCTATGTAACCCCGTAATGCAAGGCAATTATATTTACATCGGAAAGCCTATATTGACAAACATACCTCCCACGCCACCTCGAGATTCACGTGCATGCAATGATACAATAGCCCATTTCACTACGATTTCTCACGTAAATTACCGAAGTGCGACGATCAGATTCCGAACATATAATCAACTGACCAATCAAATGCTGTGTGGATGCATGTACAATATATTACTAATAATAGTAACATAAAAATAAACAAAGGAAATTTACATGGCGGATTCTTATCACAAAGTTGAAATATTTCGAGAAATATGCCGTTATACTGCATAGTTAAAGGGTGTAAAAACGTGTCGGGTGGAAGGTCTAATGTCAAATTTTACCGTTTACCGGTAAATAATTTACAGAACTGTAAAGAATGGTTAATCAGGGCAGGAATGACTGAAAAAGAAGCTTCAAAAGTGACCGTGAAACAATGCCGTTCATGGCGAATATGCTCAGCACATTTTCAGTCGTCACGTAAATCTAATGAGCTGTTTCTCCCAACAATCAGTATTCAAGGTTTGTTATTTAGTTTTTTTTTGTCGAAAAATGTTCATATCACTAGTATTTTTTACCGTGTACGTTTTGTTAACGAAGCCGAGTTGAGTCACGGATTCGCGCCACACACTTTCGTACTCCCTAGGCGAAATGACAGTTTTTGAATCCCACAACCTCAATAGTCTTTTTGTAATTAAATGAAATGTTTGAAATAATTTAATATTAAAATGACGCTGCTCATTTGAGAGACACAAGCTGAAGGTTTAGTTCGAATTTTATCAGGAGAGATAAATTTATTGTAGTTTTTCTTATGTGCTTGAATTTAATGTGGCAGTAAATTACTATATGTAAATGTCTTAAATTGCAAATTACTACATAATTGAGGCAAATATTGTCATTTTTAGTAGCGTATAATAGATATTGAAATGAAAATATTATTATTGAAAAAAAATAACATAAAACCTTTTTTCATTATTTTAGATTATGAAAGAAAACAAACTGCAGCTACACTCTTACAACTAGGGGTTTCACAAGATACAGCTTTACCGTCAACCAGTCATGCTAACACACAATTTGGTACCAGATACATGTTCGACTGATACATGTAAGTTATACTTCAGTGAAAAAAATACTTTTAAGTTTTCATTCAACTCTAGAATTTTAGTGTTGTAACACCGGTATAAAATACCTGTATATGAAAAAAGTGATTATATTAAAATAAATTAGTGTAAAAGTTATACTTTAGAAACTTGGAAACTGTTGCATTGATTTTAATCGGTACAAGAATGACTGTTGAAATTAAATTTTCAGGATACAGCTCTTCCTTATATCTACATGTTTGTAAATGCAATATTTCACAGTTGAATCAGTCTTATTGTATAACATACATTCTATTACAAAATCATATATTTTTTTTATTATTAATTTATTTGATTTGTTTAATTTCATTTATTGAATTTTTGTTTGATTTTTTTATAGCTACCGAAGTAGAACCTGGTGATATACAGCCACAAATATTGAAAAACGGTGCATCTAAAAGAAAATTGTTTAGAGAAGCAGAGGCTCAGGTTACTCCTAAAGGACAAAAGAAACAACGCACAAAGGGTCTTCAGAGAACTCCACCTGCTTCTAAGTATACGGAAATCACTCCAAAGTCTAGACGCTCAACCATGTGTAATACTGAAATAAGACTTTCTAAAGATGTACAGACAGTTCTTTCTTCTAAATTTTTTATTAGTCAATGAACTGTCTCCACACAGACAGTGTTTGCAACTGAAAATAAAAGTGTCCAGGCATGTATGGAGAAAATTGAATTGTTGCAAAAGTGTGACAAAGAATTAAAAAAATTCACTGGTATTGAAAATTACAAATTATTTGAAATTATTCACAAATATCTAATTTCAAAATGTGCAGATAACACATGCACTATTCAAAAACACATAATGATGATCCAGCTAAATTATTTTCTCACATTTCTACAGAAAATCAACTTCTGCTTGTTTTGTATAAACTGAAAAAGAAACCCTGTGGATTCTGTTTATCCTCTGAGTTTCATATTTCCACAGGGCGTTATTTCTGAAATTTTTAAATTCTGGATTAAAAGGATGTACAGAAAATTTCAAAATTATCAAAATTTGGCCTTCTCATGAAAATGTTCAGAAACACATGCCTACTGCTACAAAGCAACACTTTCCAAATTTAGTTGCAATATCTGACTGTGTGGAATTTATACCAGGTCCGAGAAGCAGAACCAGGAAAGCAAACTATTTAGTAACTATAAAACTGTCACACAGTGAAAGTTATGTACACGACAGCTCCAAATGGTGCTCTGATTCATTGTTCAGATGCGTATGGAGGAAATAGTTCTGATAAAGAAATATTTTCCCAAAGTGACTTATCAATGAGACTAAAGCCTCATGATGGACTAATGGTTGACAAGGATTTTCAATAAAAGATTGTATACAAGGAAAGGACATTCAGTTGTATAGACCGCCTTTTTTGCCAGAAAAATTAAAACAGTTTGATGCCTCTGACCGCGAATCTGGAAGACTTATTGCAAGGTCAAGAATTGTAGTTGAGAATTTTAATACACGCTTAAGCTATTTTGCATTTTTAAAACAGAAGAAAATTCCAATACGTTATTTACCTATTATGAATGAGCTAAGTTTTGTTTGTGGGTTTTTAGCAAACCTAGGTCCTTTAGTAAGAAATGTTCAAACCACTCAGTCAGTAGTAGAACAAAATGAGGAAGATGATTTGGCCTAAGTATGACACTGTTCAGTAACAAGATGTAAGATGATTTAAATACACAATCCATAGTAAAATGATAATAAAAAGAAGACAGTTGTGCTAGATTAAATGTTATGATTATTTTACTCTCTTTAACAATACTATTTTCTTCAAATTTTTTCTTGTACAAAATGTTAACATTCGCAGATGTAAAAATAGGAAATAAGATGTGATTATTATATATATTTTTGCACGCAAAACTGAAGTGTAAGTCGCATATACACTTAATTGAACCATTTGATTTCAGCTTACTTCTTCATAAGTAACATATAAATTTAACAAAATAATTGTATGATTTTACAAATAGACTTGACCACCTTCATTACAATTGTTTATTCATGTATAAATTTGACACTTTTTGTTTTGAATATTGTACATGTAAACAAAAAATAAACACAATTTTATCCTGATACATTGTGTTTTTCAATTATATGAGGAGCCATAAAATTATTAAAAAACTGCTCTAGCCCTGGCAAATGTTTTTGACCCATACCTCACTGGGCTTTATCCTTAAACAAAAGAAATCTTGACATTCAACATGATAAATTGCAAGGTCACAAAACTGAGCAAATGACCTACAAACAAAAAAATGCAGCTGAATTTGATGATACCAAGGATTGTTTTCTTTTAGACTAAAAGTTGTTTGATTTCTGTTATTAGTGTTTACAACTGATTTAAGAGGATAACTAGAATCCTTGACACAGTCTGCAATACTTTTTTACTCCATTTATCAGAAATTTTTGTTTTAACTTCAACCAATCCAACCAAGTGACCATTTTGAACTATGCCAGAGTCTGGAGAGGAAGCTAGGAAACCATACTCTTTGTCAATAATAAGACCAAAGTTTTTTAATTGAATATTGTTTGACCTATTCATAGCCTCATACCTTTCAAGGACTTTTGGTTCGAATTCCAGCCCGAGCCTCATTGCAGCACTTGTAAAAGAAGATGGCTGCATGATTGATTTTACAATATTTTCAGGATTTGATCTTTTGTAAAAATAGTAATTACAAATTCTGTGGACCACAAAAACCTGTAATGCGGTACGTTCTTAGGGTGTACCAGTCTGAAACTCTGCTTTGAAGGAGAGTATGTTTCTCTATCACTGACTGCTCCTCTTCAGAGACTTTCAAAGATTTTTATCAACTCTTTGAAGATGAACAGTGACTTGAGAACATACATCCTCCAAAGACTTATAAAAAAGCCGACATATAAACATACAAATGGTTGACTGATGCAGTAGTTTCAATAGGGTCACTAATGTCAGTCACAGTGTTTGATTAACAATTTTTTTCCGTTGTCGGCTGACCACGTGTTCATTTCTGACAGAAATTCTGTGACAGCACTTCTATCACTCTCACAGACTTGATGTAGTTGATAGAATTCTGGCTTCCTTCCTCTGAGCTCTCTTCTTTCCTTTCTTCTTTTTCCGAACTTTTTTCGCTCAAAGTCTACATCATACAATGGTGATGCAAGCAGTTTGATATCTCTTGGTTTGTTCCAAGTCTCAAGTTTTTTTCTAATATATATATATATAAACATTTTGAGATTTCAGCATTTCATAATTTTTCTACATTACTGATACCGCCTCCGTGGTCGAGGGGTTAGAGTCGATGACTTCTAATCCAGTTACCTCTCTGGCGTGGGTTCGATCCCCGGGAGATGCTTTGGTAGTTTAGCGCGGAGGAAGGTAGTCTAGTACTGGTGTAACTCTCCAGGAACGATGGTTAGGAAACTACCCGCCTATATGACTGAAATACTGTTGAAAAAGGCGTAAAATGAAGCAAACAAACAAACAAATCTACATTACTGATTAATGTGTCTTAAGTTTCAATTATAATTATTGTTGAGCTTACACAAAATTTTAAGGTAACAAACCTTTTTTTAAACACATAATTATACAAAAGTTCTAACCTAATGTATTTTAAGTGTGTTATCTATAGAAACCATGTGATTTTTTTTTCACAAACTGTCTTGGATTGCAAAATTTATATAATGCCTCAATAAAACAGCTGTGTTAATTACCAGTGCATGCCTGTACATCTTCAGAAAGAATGAAAACTTTTTTGACAAAATCCTCCAAAGCATAAACATCAAGCTGCCACATGTTTGCATGTTGATGCTGGACCTTGTCCATCCTCACATCTACAGTTGGCATGTATTATGTCCCAATCTTTCATGTTCAGAATGATTAAGATGTCATATTTTCTCTGTCTCATGTGTGCAAGACACTCCGCTTTAATAAGAACTTTTCCAGCTCTTGCATCTTCTCTTGCATAAATTTCCTGAAGGAAAAAAAATTAATCATACTCTCTTGTATTTTCTAAAAAAGAGGGAAAATCCATCTCCTTTTTTAAACTTTCAACCATTTCGGGAACAAAGTCAAAGCAAAGAAAATTCAAAGAAATTGTTTTTAAACCCGGTAGCTCTACTTTAAAAATCAATATAATTTAGTAATTGGTTTAAAATGAATTTATTTCATCTATCTAAAACTGTTTTTCACATCTACATGTAGATCTTAAATGAATCGGGATGAAAGTTAATTTTCTTTGTCTCGGAATTATACATGTACTTACCCGAACATGTCCATTGGTTACAACTCGTATGAAACTTCCCTGATTGAGCGAAAATCGGAATGTGTGTGTAAGAAATAAGTAATAATTGTAGATATATTAAATTTTCTGAACGTTTGTGGAGTTTTCCAGAAGAATAAGCATTTTTTTAATTCAATAAACACTCGCTCGTCAGCCGCTGAATCACCCGCCATTATCGTAAATATAAACAATACATGTACACTCGAGAACCAGTATTTCATTGGTCAAACATATTAGCAGTTAACCTCCCACGTGATGCGTGTCTACGAATGTTTCCGATAATTTACGAAAGGCTGGTGAAATGGGCTCTGTCAACAGCTAATCGACCGAGATATATTCCTACACGGGAGCGTAGCCGCTCTACTTCGTCCAGCTATCGTCCGTCAAGACGAGTACAGCCACAATCCCCACGACATCGTGATCTACGTAACCATGCCCCAGAGCAAAACCGTTTCGAGAAAGTACGTACAGTTTCCAAAGATTCCAGATCTGAGCCTACCATAAATCGTCCTAGGGACATGTCACCCAGTTCGTCACTGGCACCCTGTTTGTCTGCTAAACAAACTAATTAAAAATTGATGGGGTATTAAAGATTTACAAATTGTCCAAAAAGACTGACAAACTGTATTAAATTCGGTTATCTAAATGTAAATGGGCTTAAAAAACTGTAGAATCAAATGATTATTAATTTCTTTCAAAACATAGAAGCCAAAAATATAAACGGAAATCATGTGGCATTGGGACTTATGTGCTTAAAACTTTAGAACATTTTATTGAAATACTGCAGAATAACTCGGAATTCGTCCTATGGGTTTCTATTGATCGTATTTATTTGGAAACGTGCGAAAATATTAAACTCGGCGTTGTTTAAGCTGCGATCTCACCTACGTTTCGGCAGAGCCCCGGTAGACGTCCGGGGTAATCCGGGAACGATCGGGAACATCCGAGGTACATCCGTAACCCTGCCGGCAACGTCCGGGAAAATCCGGTATTCGACCCCGGATGAAATAAAATATTTAATATCACCGGGGTGGTTCGGGGGTGATCCAGGAAGTTTAGCTTAGCCAGCTGCATCCTTAGCTCTACCGGGAACGACAGGGGTTACATCAGGGGAAGCACCGTAGCTCTGCCAGCACAAACTAGGGATTATCCGGGGTACAATATAGCCGGTAGAGCTACGGTAGAGCCCCAGTGAATGCTGGCAGAGCCCCGGTGAATGCCGGCAGAGCCCCAGAGGATGCCGGCAGAGCCCCGGACGATGGCGATGGAGCTATGGTTGATCCCGGTAGAGCCCAGGAAAGCCCGGTTCCTTTCAAAAGAATCACGAAAATTTGCAATGATGGCACTTGTTTGTATTCAAATCCATCCAATTTTACTTCTTTTCTTGCATAAGAAATTTTTCAGAAAATCATCATTAATTACTATTCTGGAACAACAGATATTATTTTAAATAAAAAATATGTATCAATGTAATCATTTTCGCGCGATTTCTATCCACCGGGCTCTGCCTGGATCGTTCTGGGCTCTGTCGGGGCTCTACATGGATCGACCGAAGCTGACTGGGTCAACCGGGCCTCAGGAACTACCGGGGAAGCACCGGCATGAACCGTAGCTTCACCTGGGCTCTGCCTGGATGGTCTACTATTGTTGATTTTGTTGATACTATTTTTTTAGAATTAGGCCTTTATACATTCTTTCTACAGAACGTCAGATTTCAAATATTGTAGCGGGAAACTGCAATAAATTAAAAGGTCAGACAGGAAAGAGTATTTATTGTTCGTCATCTGATTATGGTAATCCTACAGCTAAATCAACATGGACCACACAATATGGTACACTTGATAGTGCTGATACAAGAAAACTAAGGTTACCTAAACTAACGTATCAAATTGATAGAAGTCCAGTAAAATGTCAGTTCAAAAATTTAATTACACAGAAGAAAGTTATTCAGATCCAGTTCATGCAAGTGCTGTTACAAGTTGAATATAAGAAACTGTAATTATGTTTAAAAAACGAAAATGGTCTGAGCTTTAAAAAACAAATATCAAAGTGTTTCATCAACCGTTTATAGAACAATCTACTTAAACATTTCATTCATATTTCATGATTCATCGCAACGGTTGTACTTTATATTAACAAAGACAAGCTGACTTCTTTGTCATTTACAAAATGTTATATGAACATATAAATGGTATCAATAATAACAATCAGTTACAATTGAAATAATTCATAGCTACAGGTACGACTTTTCATGTATTTAGATGTCTTAAAAAATACTGAAATAAAAAAAACACAAACAAAAAACAATATTTGTATTTTTGAAAGACATATGTAAATAGTTTCTTTAAGTATACATACGGATATATTGAGTATATTTCTTTCACAAATATTCACAGATTCTCCAAGAGTACAAATTTTGGCATTTGGGAAGCAAGTAACTACCATAACGATAAATGAAGGTCAGACATTGTCTGTTACATGTAATGCCACTGGAAATCCAACACCAACAGTAAGCTGGATTGGACAACAGTCTACTGGCCCTACTTTGTCATTTGATGATATAGATAGAGCAGACCATGGTAACTACACGTGTAGGGCTACGGCAACATCATCTCATTATCCCAATCATGACTTTGTTACTGAAGAAAGACTGGCTGTCGCTGTTAACCGTAAGTTGTTAAGCATATACTTAATCTAATCATCCTTATTGTCGTTTGATATTTAAATTCAAATAAATAAAGTGTTACATCGTGAAAAAGAATGTAGGCTTCAACGAAAAATAAATCTCACTAAGCCCTTAAATTCCTGGAACGGAAAGTGGCTGTTTTTTGCACTAGTATAGAGCTAGGCAAACTTGCACGTCTTTGTATTATGACCTGGCTTTATACTTTTAAAAGTTTGATTTAAAGCTTTATACATGTATATTATATTTCAATCTAGTAAATCTGGATTCTTCTTTAGCGAACACTTTTTTTTACCTTAAGGTTAATATACAACAAAGTTTCATATTGTTTTTGAAATTTAATCTATACTTAAACATATCGTGTAACGAGCAGTAAGATTATCAGAAAAGTAATTATCATTTTGCTTTCAATCAAAGACCACAGAACCAATATCTACTATAGGAAATTTGTATTTCACGCTCTAGTTATGTTGTTAGTTATTGTCTATTTCTAGGTAAAAACAAACTTAAATACTCATTGTAGTTATTGTGAATTAAAAATTTTAATGGTTTTCAGAAATATTGTATCAGCCAGTTTTTGCATATTACTTCCTTTAATTTTTTATCAAGTAATGCCTCTCGTGCGAATTAAAAAGATTACCAATAAATTACAATTGGCAAAATGTTTTGACATTCTTTGAGTGTGATGTTAAGTTTCAAAATACATCATTACATTTCATTTAAGATGCACCATATATCACTATTGATGTCAGTAGCCCAAATCCTACTGAAAAGCAGCCCTTGACGATTCAATGTAAACCCGAAGGGAGACCTGCTGAATTTCATTTTACTTCGTTTATACAAAAATGGGGATCTGTTCTTATTCCTAACACGCATATCACAAACAATGGTGTTATAAAAATAGAAAATGTACAACTTCAAGACAGTGGTACATATGTATGTAAAGCTAACAACGGTATTCGAGATAGGAACCAGCAGCTTGATCAAAGTGGGAACATCACTGTAAATATTAAGGGTAGGTTGTCATATTTCATTAAAGATTTCCCGCTTATTTCTTTTTTAAAAGAAGATAAAAATTGATAGATGATTACAATGAATAATTCATAGAACAATATAATGTATCATATTTTATAAATAATGTTGAATTTCTGATGACGTTATTGATAAGTTTTATTTGTTACATCAATTATTTCATTGTTTACGTAGTATTACCGATTAGTTGTCATTATTTATCACATCCTTTGCTCTAATTATTTAAATTGATATTTACATGATAATTGAATTATAAATTTGTTATTAATAAATCTCATTGGAAACTTATATTATTTTATTGGTAACGTAGTTATAACCGATTGCATTCTGATAAAGATACACACATTTTGATATATTTTTTCATCAAAGTTCTGATCTTTTTATCAAGATTTTAATCACAGAAAATCTAAAAAAAAGGGTAATTTATATTGATTCTGTGGATAAAGATAATAATTAAATATACATCCATACGAGAAAATATATTATTAACAAGTCATATAAATGACATACATGTTTTACAGTATCACCTAAAGTACTTCTTCAAACAACTGAGAGAAAATTTGTCGGGCAGGTTGGACTATCAACTAATATAACAGTTCCATTCTACTGTAATCCCCAACCTCGAACTGTACTGTTCGAATTTCAAAATGGAACTGATATAACAAACTCTAGAAAACATACAGTCAGAGTCCTTAAAGGACATGTAAAAGATATATTTTATGGACAGGAAGTGGAGCTAGATGGGTATTTTGCTCAGCTTGAAATAAAAAATGTCGAAGAATCAGATTTTGTTAACTACAACTTTGTCATTGATAACAGGATTGGATCTTACAAATCATGGATAATTGAACACATGTGTGCAAGTAAGAATATCTAAATGTGATTATCGTTCCAATTGGAAAAGTGTGTAAATTGGTCGTTAAATTTTACAGCTTTTTTTCAGAGCTGTTTACTTGTTTAAAGTCATGTGTTAAACCAGTAGCAGCTGTAAACTACTAATCTGTTTCATGACTTTTACTCTGTCCCGACGCGTTTTATTTACATGAAAGTGGCACAAGAAAATGGATATTTATGTGTTCTCAATTAGTAATTTTATTTGCATTTCAATTATTAAAGTCTGTACATATTATAAGAGAGCAATTGCATAATTAAACTAATTAAACTGCATTACTATTAATCAGTTTCTATTAAGCAATAATGAAGCTAACGGTAAATAATAAAATATCCCTAAAAGGAATATTTATTCATGACTAGCCTCTAAGTCAACTGGTAACTTTATTCATGTCTTATAAATGTGTTGTTTTATGAAAGATTTCCAATATAAATGTAATTTATAATTTCAGATACTACAGATATACCTCGAAATTTTATTCTTGCAAAACAATTAAGTACAGAAAGTTCATTTACTGTGACATGGAATCCTGGCAATGACAATGGCCACCAACAAACGTTTATATTGAAGTATAAAAAAGAATCAGATGATGAATGGAATAATGTGTCAGTATCTGATACAGAGGAATATGAAATGACCTACACTGTTTCCGGATTATCAAGCGGGACCTACTACGAGATTGTGTTCTATGCATCTAATGCGCTTGGGAATTCGGAAGAATCTGATATAATACTTGCCAAAACAAAAGGTCAGCTAGAATTATCAAGTAGAAATAAATTTCTGTTCTTGCCATGTCGTTATGTATATGTATTTGTACGACCATCTGTTGTTCCTTTTTATTCCGCCAGTGACTGGGGTTGTGGAATGAATTGTCTTTGTCCGTCCGTCCCGTTGGCATACAGTGCGTCCACAGACTGACTAAACAATGGAATACGAGGAATCCGTGTCCCATAGACGTAATTCATTTTGGAAATATATTGATATTGTTTATATATATTACCCAGAGACGTTACACGAGAAATATAAAAAAGAACTGTCAAAGGGTTTGTAAATTAAAACTAAAATGAAAATATAAACGAACGTTGAAATGAATTGCTTGATTTTCTAAATTCTTTTCCTTAACCTTATAGGAAAAGCAAAGGTACAAGATTGCAACAACATTGCTGCTAGTAATGACATAAAATCAGTGATTGTAGGAGTTGTACTTGGAATAATCAACGTGATAGTCGTGGCATATGCTGGTTATGTAACCTTATTACTGAAACGAAAAAGTGGAAACACAGGTGGGGTTTTATTCTTATTACCTTCTTTAAAATGATTTTTTTTCAGCTATATTTGGTAAAAGTAGTTTTATTTAAATTTATTTTTTGCTTTTTAGAAAGTCGAAAATGTGTTTTATATTTTAATGTTTAATATAATTTATGATAATTGTCATTCACATCATTTTTGTTTTAGCGAGAAATAATTCTGACAAGCCGACTAAGGTGACTAAGTAAGTCATCATTTCATCAATTTAATTTTTTATGTTTCTTTGTTTGTTTTCCACAATATCTCACCATTTAATAAAAGGTGTAGAATGGCACATATACTACATAATTGCTTAATGGTTAATAACATAATAAACATAAGAGCATATTATTTTGTTCTGTAATATTTTTCCAGTTTACATAAAATAACTACGTCTGTTTAAGCAAGACTTTCAAAACGACATAATTTTACTGTTATAACAATTTACAAGAAAAAGTTTTTTATCATTAAAATCAAGTTATTTTGTCACATAGATGTTAACTTTTTTATGATAAAATTAATAGCTTTAAGATATTTAGAGTATTAAAAGTTTACATATCAAGCACAAATGTAAGGGTATAGTTTAACATTACATTTTTTTAAATTAAATTTTATTGTTATTTAACCAAAATATTTTGTTTAATTACATGCAAAGGAATGAAAACTGTATTTGATATTTGTATCAAACTGGAGTTTTAAGACGTTAAGTATGCATATATGAATAAATCGATGTATGATTTATTTATTTAAACTACAGAAACAACGTACCTTTGTATACAAATATGATGTTCTCAACAAATGATGGTGACGACCAACAGGGAACAGACCCAGATGTAACCGGAGAGTCTCAATATACGTCACTGAAGACAGAATTAAAAGACGATAGACAAACATATGACGTATTAGGAGTGTAGTATTAAATAATTGAAGACGAAGTTCAGCTGAAAGGCATTTTACTTATGATATTTAAGCTACAATTTAAAACACTTGTGAACGTAAAACAAAACTGAGAAATTAACAAGTACAACGAAACCAGAACCGATCTTAATTTGAACAAATGTTAGCTCTTAAAGTTACATTAAATAAATATGTAAAAATATTTTGCCGTCGGCCTAAATATCAAACATTCTACAGTTTCATTAACCTGTTTAATAGTATTGTTGTAAATCTCATCAAATATTGTTCATAAATTAGGATTTTAAACGGGAAACCCCACGGTAACACTAAAGTTCGTATACGAATTTTAACATGCAAATGAAGACTATAATGAGCTCGTGTATGCGCTACGTCACAGTTTTATAGTTGCTATCCGGAACACAGCAAATGTGATATTTTCTTGTGCAAACACAGTTTTACCGTTTAAGCTTCACGGTGCACTAAACCTGGGGTTCAGTAAAAGTAATCATCACGTAAAAAGATTAAATTTGTATGAAAACATCCGTTACAATGCGAAAATATACCGTTAAATTAGGACTGCCACTTATAGTCATGTTTGTTGATTTAATATTTATGTACGGATGATCCGAAGGCGGAGTTTCTCATGCAAACAGAAATTGTACTTCCCATTTCGCCACAATGAGGTTACCTATTTTCATGCTTATAAAACTCATTTTGGTTGTTTGGACACCAAAATAAGACCTGGTGTCGATATAAAACCCAATTTATAAATGAAATGTCGCTATTAGTTTTTTATGAAATTTATTAAATGTAACTTTAAGTTTAAATATGAACATTGATCTTAAAATATATTCATATTTAATGCATTGATAAACCATGTACATCCTCGAAAATAGTTTGCAGCTTTTTTGTGACAGTTATTATCACAAAATGTGCAAACATTTAAGAAATATCAACTGTTCATAGTTACATTCATAACTGATACGATGGAAAAATGTAATTCTGAAAACGTGTCACGTCTTTTCTGGAGTTTCCTTTATGGTATTCTACCGTAGAGAAAAACTTAAAAAACTGATTTGTGAAATAAACTTTTAATACCAAAGGTTCATTAATGTTTGTTTTTCTTGCGTCGAAAATAAATTTCTATTGATAATTAAGGGTTTCACTGATTTACCGCCGAAAAAAAGGGGGTCTGCAAGACATATATAGCGTAAGGCAATGCATAATATTATAAGAAACTACTTGAATGTAAAGAAGATACATGTATCTCAAGAGGATGTCTTTAACTATCACTTTATTTGTTATCATATCCATAATATGAACTGTTGGACAAAACCCATCACATCTAATGTATGTATTGTGTGTACGTGTGTGTGTGTGTGTGTGTGCGCGCGCGTGCGGTTCGTGCGTGCGTGTGTGTGTGAGATACTCCAGAATTACCCGACTTTGTTAATAATTCTGATAAAGTTCATGTTTTCGTTATATACCTGCGCAAAAAGTGATGTTTATTGATATAATTTCATTTGGTACCATCTCAGGCCGCCTTAAATAACCATGGAAACGCCATAGCAGCGCAGCTAAAATATTTGACGTACGAAAAAACAAAATGCCTGGTACAAAAATATATTTGTCAAAAATGTGCCGGAGCTCGTTGTTAAACCCGAAAAACGTCATCCTAAAATTTCACATAATTTGAAAATTCGTTTATTTTGTAATTAAGTTTCAACGGTATGGTGGCTTCTGCCAACAGTAAACGCCATTATCTGACTAACTAGTTAGTTTTTGTGTTAACACGATAAATACATTTATCAGACTAACTTGATCTTTTTTCTGTAAGATAAATAAATAATGAATAAGTTTCTAACTTACAAAAAACTCAAAGCTGCCAAGAATTGCAAAATTTATCAGTTAAATAACATATTTTTATATAATCATCTACATAAATTTTGTGTTATTTAGTTTGTAAGACAAAATTCACCAATGCGATTGAAAAAGTCAAGTATGCTGTCATGTGCAGCCTTGCATACATTTAAATGCATTATTTCTTTACAAAAATTCTAATTGATGAATTGCATATATATTTAAGATTTGTTTTAATTATTAACATTATTATTATTATTATTATTATTATCATTATTATTATTATTGGAATTTTCCCACACCTAAATCGACGGTTTCATATAGAATTAAATAGCTATTATAGTAATCGAAAACTACAGCATTCTATTATTTTCGTACACTCTTTTTTTAGTATCTTATTTTATCATGCACATTTTTATTTAATGAAATGATATAAAGAAATGAAACAATTTTTATGCCTTCAGCTTGGTAACATTAACTAAAACACTTTATACGGGAATTTAGGTAATTTCAATGTAATGGGCAAAAACTGATGTTGCCATGTTAGATTGTTACCCTCTGACATCACATAAAGATACATGTATATCGTAAATAAATCGCACGAGATGTAATATATCTAACTGAAGCACCCTCGTACGTATTTTATGATTTAACTGAAGCACCCTCGTACGTATTTTATGAACTCTTGTCCGTAAAACCGTTGACATCATTATGCATATGAATAGAGCGCATGTATTACATCTATAAATAAAGAGGTGTTTTTTTATGATATACATAAAGTTTTTTCATGATTACAAGCGTGTGATAACGAATCTCTTCGTGTAAAAAGTCGCTTCAATTATAATAATGTTTAACGGCTTCTTTCTCGTTTTGATCTAAAAACCATGTAAATAAAAATGACTGATATGCTAAATCTACTTTTTGTTTTAGTTTTTAGGTTCATTTACACCGACATCGATACTTATTCTAAAACTACCTTGTGAAACATATAAAACATACATTTAAGCTAAAAACTCGGGTAAAGAATAAATATATATCTATGTTATTATATCATCTCTATATCTGTCGAACAAATAATGCCCCGAAAAAACATACTTTTTAGAATAAATAAAAGCGGTTTATCAGAATAGCAATGAAAAGAAGAAAAAACATGTTTCTTATAGCAAGTTATTAAGAAAGTCTTAAGTTTACAACACATATGTTTAACAGTATAGTAGACATTGAAGAGAAAAGATCAATATGAACTATATTAATAACTTAAAAAAAAAAAAACACGAACTATGTTGTAATCATGTATCGTCTTATTTTAAAAATAAATAAGGGGGTCAGTACATGTATAATCTTCCGTACTAATAATATCTTTATAAAGTATATACTGTTATTTAAGTACGTCAAATGTTTATTTAATTTCATATCTTTACTTCCTGGATAGTTGTGTAAAGTTGTGTTTTATAAATACAGAAGAGTGCGTTAACAATTTCAAAAAGAAATGGATATATCTAAAATTACATTAAAGGCTATTTTTTTGTTTGGACTCATAACAATGGCCTTCGCCGGTAAGATTTTGCTTTCTTATTATTTCTTTTAATCGGAGCCAAGACGACTTCAAATGTGAAACTGAAAAACATAAGAATACATGTACCTGTACAGTATTGAACACGGATTTTACATTTTACAAAAGATTACTCTTCTAATTAGCAAATATACAATATACTATCTGGTAATTGACAGTTATTGGACATATAGTAGGCTGAAAGAAATTGACACAAAAGATGATAAACAATGGTTATGGGGCTCAACTGAGTTTTATTATGACATGACAGGACTGAAAATAACTTTTCAAGATTAATATTCCATTTGATGTAGATCTAGCCTAATATTTAAGACCATTCGCTCTCTTTGTATTTTAAGAGTAATTATGAATCAAACATCGGGCTAAGAATACGATTTTTAATTTATTATGATCTAGGTAAGAAATTAAAATTGTATAGGTCTTTTATGCTTTTTAGTTATGGAAACAGTTGTGACATCATTTAAATAAATAAATCGTGTATAAGTATTTACAGTGTAGTAGGTACTCCATTTTTCATGACAAGACATACATGATACCACGTGCTATAGGTCTGGACCAATAACTGTCTGCATAAGCTCACTTCGTTCTTTTTTTGCCTAGGTCAAATCTGAATTCAGTTTGACTTCCTGTAAAACTTACAAGAAAGAACTGAATATAAGTAGAATTATCATTAGTCATTTTTAATTACAATTTGAAATCTGGGAATCTCATTGATCATTCTAAAGTAACGTATTATGGATAGTTTTGTCATTCTAAAATAACATTTCAAGGATATTTCTAAAATAAGATGTACATGATAATTCTTTAAATTCTAGTTAAATTGCTGAGGTATAACCATACTTTGTCCGACGTAACATTTTACACTACATTTAGGTCTAATAACATTTTCTAGTGAACAGTTTATTTTACATATTAACTTACTGAGTCTATTTTATAGAATAACTTACTGAGTTATATATATTGCCCAAAATAACGAGACCACCAGTAACGTTCACTATCCTGTAAGTTTACCTGAAAATATAGAAAAACACACCAAAAATAGTTATCAGGTCCCCGCAGTTTATGATGTTCAATAAGTGTCCAATATATTATATGATCATTGATGCGTTCAAATGATATAATGTTTATAATTTGCTTGTGCTTTTGTGTTAGAAATTGAGTTCACTTACCGCAAAACGACAGGTTCATTCAGGAACACTTTTTAAAGAGTAAAAATACTTTATTCAAAATATGCAAACTGCAAAAAATATATATCATATAATTTTAATAATATAACTGGTTGAAGCTACAAATGTTCGCGTGTGTGTTACATGCAACTTTTTCGGGGATACAAATATTTGCGTGAATGTATCAACCGCTTAAAAAGCGAAATAATTTCTAGGAATGCAGTAATTGACGATTGATTTATAGTTTCTAACCGAATGAAGTCCTTAATTAAATGTTACCATTGATTATTATGTCCGTTGTAACAAAGGCATTTTAACATAAAAGAAGGGTTACGTACGACTTTCGTTTTTTCTTCGTGTTTCAGTATTTTCATCTGTACGTGTTTCAAATCCGTGGGGTTATTATATCAACAAAACCTTCTCCATTATAAACCTTATTTTCAAATTTTGTTTGGTTAAATTTAAATTTTTTAAGTAATTCTTTTAAACTACGAAATCTGCCGTAAAATGACATTTTGGTATATAAAAATATACAAAATAAATTGTTCTCTTTGTATGTGAAGTATAAATAAGGCTTCAGACCCCCAAACTTTCACACAACTTATGTTGTGGGTTGTGTTATGAACCACTTTAAGGTCTATCTCTACTTGTCACAGTTTTTTTTTGTGAAAGCAATGCCGGTTGACAAAGATTTTACAGTATAAAGTTCTTCTACATTATATCTGTTTGCATTAAATTAGAGATAAAACCATTATAAGTAGTTTGTTGAAATTATAGTATCTTTCATCCCCTAATTTTTATGCTGAAAAAAAAAGAAGTCTTTTTGTGCAAAAAATTATTTTGTCATTCTTATGCAAGCATTGCTATTATTTCGTCATGTATCGAAAACTTTAAAATAACATATGTATGTTAACCATGTTTACTTCGGCCGAGTATTTAAAAAAATAATTTCTTGTTAGAATCATCATTTTAATTAAGTACAATGACCAAACCATGAAAACGATTTTACTCTTTTAACGCAATAATGGCATATTGTTTCGTTGAAACGTGCTCAAGTATGCTATGTAAACGTGCTATGTAAAATTACGAGTTGCATGTTTTTTTTATTACTTAAATACCTTAATGGAGCCCCTATATTGAATTTATATCTATTGCAATTAACAAGATGGTAAAAATTCTGCCCTAATTATCTTAATCGATAAATATATTCGTTTGGCCAAAAATTCATAGAAATTATCATTGGCTGACTGTCTGGGGTGACTTTAATTAATGATTTTAGTCTGATGCATAAGTAGTGATACAGAAAATATACTTTAAAATGAAACGTTTTTTACACAACAACAATTCCAAGAGTTTGTGGTCTCCTACCTGTACAAAACTTGATTTAATCATGCTCCAGAGGTCTAAAATGGTCCTGTCGTCTGGGTCACTTAGATGTCATGAAGTTGAAATCGTGAATTCGTGAAGTTGAAAACGTGAATTCATTAATTTGAAAACGTAAAGTCATGAAATTAATATTGAATTCAAGTAGTTGAAATTATAAATTTGTGAATATGAACCCGATAATTCAGGAAGTTGAAATGTCTCCATCGGTCTTTGATATTCATGTGTGAATGTATGTTAGTGTCCTTTCGTGTGTATGTGCATGTTAATTGAAAGCACACTTGATAAAATCTTAGAAATTCAATAATTGTTTTCTTCTGTAGAAAGGGAAACGTGAATTTTATAGAGAATATTGAATTATTGTAAGTTCATTAATTAAATTTATTGAACTTGTTGAACGCGAGCTTCTTGCTCAGTAATGACACTGCACGAATATGATATTTCTGAACAACAATGTTTCTAGTCTAACGTGACGAAATATGATCTGAGACCAAACCTACCTGAACAAATAGGTGTAAAGTTAAAGTATAATTGGACTGCAGTTATATCGGGACATTGGCATTTTACAAATTGAAATGTGACCTTTCCCCCATTATGCAAACTTAAATCAAAATTCATTTTTGTACTGTATAATTTCATTATTTTTTAAGTCCTGGTCATCAGAACGCATACAACGCAGGCATAGACACAACCGCATATTGTTCAATTTTATACATGAAAATGATAAAGAAACTTTTTTTTCATCAGTGGTAAAAAATGAGGTGACATTACATTAAAATGCTTTATTAAATAATGTTGTTATTTACAGGAATACGTAATACTGTAATATATCATTCATTAAAATGTAAAATCATGTAATAAGAGTATATTTCCAGAATTATGTGCTATGTTTTTTCTCGTTCTTTCGAAGGTACTGTACAACAAATAAAAATCAAAGACAACAAGGTTCCTGTGAAAGGAGGTGATATACAGCTTTCATGTGAGGTGTCACATTTTATCACTGGTGATGTTGTCAGGGTCTATAAAACAGACTCAATTCCTTCAGCAGATATTACTTCTGCTCCAACATTAGCAGCTTGTAACCCATCAATATGTATAGGATCTATACCAAGACATACATTCAGCACTGGCAGTAGTGGTGTTACTATAACAGTCACAAATCTTAAAAGATCAGAAGACCAGAAATATTGGACATGTGCCATCAACAACCAGAGACAATACATGCAGCTTACTGTATACAGTAAGTATGCTAATGGTTAAAGAACAACCATTTTATATTAATAAATAAAAATTATTATTTGAAATATTTTAAATATGCCACCTATGCTTGTTAAGGAAACAAGTACATGGTCATACATTGAGGAGAACATGTGAGTTAATTACGACGTTCTTGGAGTACATTAAAGCTAGGATTAATATCTTCTGATATTTCCGGATTCCGGTACATAATAAGGTCCAGATTATCATATTTCAAGTTGTTAAATTTATTTCTAAATAATGTCATCGGCTTATTTTTAACAGTATCTTCAGGTAGCTTTTTCTATTCATCTATACACCTGTGGAAAGCCTTTTAAACGCATGGTATTATTACATCTGACTTTTATTATGATGAATTGATTAATAACATTTTCTTAGTAGGGCTTCCTTTACATTCAATATGTTTAATTTTACAAAAATGTAATGCCTATTTGGAAATGTTTAAGTATATTAATTATATATAAAAATATCGTAAATAAAGTTTGTAGCAACTAAATAGTCTAGTAATACGTGCATGAAATAGGAAAATGATTTATGAAAATGTTAATTTTTTTATACAGAGTTCTATTGTATTTTCCCGTTCCCACCAGAAGCTACACGGGGACACGAGTCATTGATCAGCTTCCTGTTTACTGTGTCAATTGGATGGTTTTATTTTTAGCAGAAAATGTCGATCTGTTATGATCGCAGCATCGTTGTCGTCTTCATTGTTGTAGCCCATATATATTCAACCAACATGAAACTTGATATACTTGCTTATCATGCCAAGGCGAAATTGTTTGACAAGGGGTATTATTATAAAAACTTTATTTTTTAGTTCTGACCCCTTTTAACTTACCATTTTTGTCAAAATTGCCTAATAAGTAGGTTAATTTTATAATTATGAAACATGAAACTTGGAATACTTGTTCATCATGAAAAGGCACAATTGCTAAACAAGGATGCTTAATTCTGTAAGCTTTATTTTCGGAGCATTTGTTTTTATTATTTTTGTCAGATTTTCCTTTTTATTCAGTAGAATAATTTTAAAACTTTGAAAGTTATCTTATGAAACTAAGAATATTTGTTTATCATAACAACGTTCACTTGATAAACAAGGGGCATAATTTTGAAAGCGATATTTTCGGAGTTATGCCCATTGTTAACTAAGAATATTTGTCAAAATTCCTTTTAAGAAGAATAATTTTAAAACTATGTAAGGTAACAACATGAAACTTGGAATACTTGTTCCCCATGACAAGGCATACTTATTAGACAAAGTGCATTATTCTGGATTTTTTGTCGGAGTTATGCCTCTTTTTGACTTTAATTTTTGTCAAAATATCTTTTAAGTAGAATAAGTTTAAAACTTTGGAATGTATCAAAATGAAACTATAAGTACTTGTTCATCATGGCAAGACAAAGTGGTTTGACAATGGGCACTATTCTGAAAAAATTCTATGTTGGAGTAATGATCCTTTTTAAACTTAAAATTGCTTATTAATTGCTTATTAAGGTGAATGATTTCAAAACTGTTAAAAGTTGTGACATGAAACTTGGAATACTTAATTATTATGAAAATGCACAGTTGTAAGACAAGGAATATTATCCTAAAAGCAATATTTCTAGGAGTCATGCCCCTTTTTGACCTTAATATTGATACTATAATATTGGTCAGAAAAGGCGTCGAGGTTCTGCCATTTTTTTTTATTGTGCTGAGCTTGATAAATCCTGTATCAGATACTTGTTCTATTATAATGTTTTCAATTTATTTAATTTCCGTGTCTTCTTAATTTCTTTATGCGAAACAGTACCTGTGAAGAACTGCCTCGTGCATTTAGAATATGTGAATTTACAACCAATGATCATATCGATAAGAAATAGTCCCAATTGTTTTTGTCATTTATAAGGGGACTTTAATATCTAAAAATTATATTCAATTAAAGTTTATCTATTTAATATTTTCAAACTAGAAAGAGGAAGAATATCTTGTTTTTCCTTTCATAAAGAAAAAATGTGCATTGATGAGGTGTCTGATAAAGATGGGGTTGATTCATAAAGCTCAAATAATGAGGTATGCACTTGATCAACAACAGTTAATGTGGTGCTTTGGTTGCACAAACAATTGACAAGGATACAACTAACATCATATTGCATGGGAAAATAGTTTGCGTGGCTTTCAGCACTTAATTCTCCCACCACAGGGCTGCTATTTTGCTGTCCTAAATATTTTACAGGACATGTTATTAGCTTTACACGATGCCGAGGCATAATTTACTATGTGAGTGATATCATTAAGTATATGTTTTCCATTCTATTCCAGCTATAACACCATCACTCCAATATGATAATCCACCAAGCCAGGACCAAGACCTAGTTCAAAATTCAGTGACATATAACTGTAGCGCTGGATGTGCTTATCCTGTACCTAAGTTTACATGGTATTATATTAAGGTAATATTTATTTAAGATACAATATTAATGACTTGGTTTCTAAAACTATTTTAATTCATGTTATGTTTTTACTTGGTTCAAAGGAGAAGATTAATGTATTTATTGCAGGTTAAGAGTTATAATTGTCCGGTTATGTGAGGTATAACATAGTTAGCACGAATATTTCGTGCTCGCCGGTATTGATATGGATACATAATTGAAAGGCGGGTAAATCGCCACTCGAGGACTTCGCATTGCAGTGAACCTATCGTATTGCGTTAAACATTTTTCTTTATGGAGAGTACACGTAGTGAATGTCCTTCAAATTATGGGAAGGACTTTATTGTTTTTAAATCATTTCTGAAAGAAGAACTTTCTACTTTCAAAGAAGAAATAAGAGAGGAAATTTCTGGGTGTTCAGAGAAAAGCATTCGCAAGTTTCAAGAAACTGCCAGTAAACGCTCACCTGTTGACTTTAAATATAAAGGAAACAAGCGACAGTACGATTTCAATTGTGAAGTTTTAGAAGACATTGAGCGCGTACAGTCTTTAGTGAAGTCAGGAGAACAGTTATGCTTGAGTCTACAGTTCATAAAATACATAAGAGGAATAAATTTGTCAGGTTAGCAGATAAATCCCCTGCTGGGTGGGGAACTGTCGCAGAATACGAGTCTGACGAATTGGCAAGTGATAGCGATGATGATCGTAAAATTCGTAGAGCCGAGGCAAGGGCATTGTCAAATGAGAGAAAGCTATCCATTAGTCGAGCTTCTGCGACTAATTCTGTTTCTACTCCTACTAGCAGTCAATTTGAAACTTTTCGTTCCTTTCGAAGAGTCCAATGCTTCGCATGTGCAGGTTTCGGGCATGTCAGGGCAGATTGTCCAAAGTTTCAACAATCTTCATCGTTTCAAGGGCAGAGATATCGTCCCGTTCCCGACATCAGCAGAATTTCCCCGGGAATTATCACGTACCAGTCCCCAACAGGAATCAAGGACGATAACCGAGGAATGTCATTCAAGCCACAGCCAGCCGAAACAAACTGATGAAAGACAGTTTAGTGATATAGATGAGTATTTTTCAGCTCATAGTATTTTTTGTAATTTTTCAGTAAATGAAGTTGAAACTGATATTTTATGTTCACATTCAAGATATTTTGAATTTCAATATGTTTCTAAAGATGATAATTTTGAAGTAAATTCGGGCGTAAAGGGTAGATTGAGATTACACGCTAATTATTGGTGTAATGTTTTAGAGGCATCTGATTTTATTTTTGACGTAGTAAAAAATGGATACGTCATACCTTTTAACAATATTCCTTAATCATATTTCATGAAAAATAATAAATCTGCGGTTGACCATTAAGATTTTGTAACTGACACAGTTGCTGCTTTAGTTAAGTCTGGCTGTGTGTTAGAAGTGCCTTTTCAGTCTTTTTTGGTAAACCCTTTTTCAGTGTCTGTGAACAGTTCGGGAAAAAAGCGTTTAATGTTAGATTTAAGTGTCATGAATACATTTGTTAAGAAGGAACATTTTAAATTTGAGGACTGGAAGGTTGCGTCAGATTATTTGTTAAAGGATAGTTTTATGTTTAAATTTGACATTTCATCTGCATATCACCACATAGATATAGCCACAGCACAACAAACTTTTTTGGGATTTTCATGGACTGAGAACGCTAAGCTTAAATATTATGTTTTTACTGTATTACCATTTGGGTTGACGTCGGCACCGTTTATTTGGACTAAATGTTTAAGATGTATTGTAAAATTCATTCGTCTTCAGGGAATCAGATTTGTTTTGTTTTTAGATGATGGGTGGGGAGTAAATAAAACGTTTGAATGTACTCTTAAAGATGCTGATTTTGTTAAAGATGTCCTCATCAAAGCGGGGTTTTTGATCAATACTCAGAAATCGATATTAACTCCAGTTCAAAATTTAGAATGGTTAGGCTTATTATGGAATTTAAAGGATAATGTTTTAGAAATTCCCGATAGTCGTGTGAAAAGCGTAGTACAGTGTATTACCTTTATCATAGGTAAATTTCCTTTCGTGTCTGGGCGAGATATGGCGAGGTGTACTGGTAAAATTATTTCACTGATTCCAGTATTAGGAAATGTGTGTAAGCTCATGACCAAAATCTACACAGAGCTATTGAATGTAGGTTTAGTTGTAATTCAGTTATAGATGTTTCGGATTTAGGAGTAATTACAGATTTACAGTTTTCGGAGAAAGCATTTAAAAAGTTATTTGTATCTGATATAAGTTCAGTAACAATCTATTCTGATGCAAGTCAACACGCATACGCAGCTTACATACAAGGTTATCCGACCGCCGTTTGCGATAGAAATTGGTCTCCATTTGAACAAAAAACCAGTTCTACCTGGCAGGAAATGACCGCTATATTGTTTGCCTTGCAGAGTTTTCTCCCTTTGATAAAAAGTCGTTTACTCAAATGGTGCCCAGATAATCAAAATTGTGTATTTATAATTGAAAGCGGTAGTATGAAATCCGATTTACATAGTATATCTTTATCTGTGTTTGAATTGTATTTACAAAGATTGTTCAAATAAAAGCCCTTGGGTCAAAATTGGCTCAACATTGACCGAGGGTCAAAATGTATAGCCGAGGGCTTGAAAACGAAATCGATGATTTCGTGGAATCGAGGATTCAGTTGTTATGACTTTGTTATTCATGTACAAGTTTATATATATTCTCTCTTTTTATACATTTCAGAAATATCATTGGTAAAAAATTATTGTCTGATTGTCAACGGGATCCGGAGTTGTCTTCCCTGGCTTCCAAGCTTCCAGACGTTTTACTTAAGTCCAAAGCTTTTAATACTAGAAAGTGTTACCAGAGAACATTTAAACTTTGGATTATTTGGGCAAGTCGTCACAATCTAATCTCATTGCCAGCTAAAGACATTGATTTTAGTTTATACTTAGTTTCTTTAATTCAAATTAATACACTTGTTACTATATATAGTAACAAAATTGCCTATGATTTCAACTGATTATGAGTGTCACGTGACCTATTATGAGTTTGCGGCCCGGGGCCGAGAACTAGTTATCAGCCCGCAGAACATGTGCACGTTCACAATCTGAAACAATGACGTCAATTACGTCATCAAACAGTTAACTGTAAAAGTGAAAGTAGGTTGTCAGCACGAATCGCTTTATTTTAATTATGAGAGCTTAAGCGTATTTAGTACAAACACATTTTTGTTACTATTGAAATTTGAAGAAATAATACGACAAATTCATTCCGAAAAAAAAATGAAAATAAAACTTGCTTCTAGATTCTACTGCTTTGAACACACAAACAGTAGACTCTAAACATCTCTGTACAGAACAGTAGAAGAGTACTGTAGACAAGAATTTCAACGAAAGAACTTCACAGTATTTGTTGTTGTTTTCTTTTTAAAAGAAATGCTACTATTAGATCTACCAAGTGTATTAAAGACATTAATACACGTGAGAGTAGGGCCGGAAGGTGATAATCGGCCCTGAATGAATAATGGCCCTCGGGCTAAAGCCCTTGGGTCCATTATTCATTTTGCGGGCCGATTATCACCTTCCGGCCCTCTCCTGCCGTGTATTAACCTCTTAGTAATAAATCGTCATCTATAGTTGACATTTTACGGCGTGAAATGGGCGCATGAACTAGTTTGTTTTACCAATTCTAATCCTTGTGGAAGTTTTGTAGTGAAATTTGTAAGGGAAGCTGCACACCAGATCCTGGGTCATTCCGTTTCTAAGAAAGAGCCAATAACGTCTGATATTTTAAATCAAATGGTTTCTCGCTATTTAGGACATAATTTTAAAACAATGAATTTAAGAAATGTTGCTATGTGTCTTATTGCGTACGCTGGTTTTTTTAAGATTCTCAGAACTGTCTAATATTAAAAGATCTGATTTGGTTTTTCATGAAGATTTCTTATCAATTTTTATTGAGACTAGTAAGACAGATATTTACAGAGAAAGGAAAAAAGTTGTTTAATCGCTAAATCCAGATTAATTACATGTCCAGTCACTTTATTAGAAAAATATTTGAAATGTGTAAATTTATACGAAGACGATAGTTCTGAAGATTTTATATTTCGTTCAGTATTGTATCTTAAGTCTCGTAATGAGTATATTTTGAAAGGTTCTAAACCTTTTTCTTACACTAGAACCAGAGAGGTTTTACTTGAAATGTTAAAAGATTTAGGTCTAGATAAGACCAAGTTTGGACTTCATAGTTTGAGAAGTGGCGGATGTACAGCTGCTGCTAATTTTGGTATACCAGATAGACTATTTAAACGACACACACGGTCGTTGGCGTAGTGAGAAAGCCAAAGATGGCTATGTGAAGGACAGTATAGAAAATTTATTATCTGTATCAAGAAGTTAAGGTGTTTGATTTGTCGAATATTTCATGATTATCTATATGCTGTTCTCATAGTTAAAGTTAATTGAAATTGTATATTGGTTACAACATTATGAACGTTATAATTAAATTGATTAAAGTTTATAACTCTCTCCTTCTTTGTTTTTCTCGATATTGAAACAATGCGAAGGCCTTTTATCCTACTTGAGTGTTGTTGTTTATTCTGCCTTAGACTGAAGGTTTCACAACTCTTATTAGGTGATAAAGAATTTATTTTCGGTTAATCAGAGCGAATTAGAAAATAAATGTATTTATTGCAGGTTAAGAGTTATAATTGTTCGGTTAAGTGAGGTATAACATAGTTAGCACGAATATTTCGTGCTCGCCGGTATTGATATGGATACATAATTGAAAGGCGGGTAAATCGCCACTCGAGGACTTCGTATTGCAGTGAACACATCGTATCCCACCCACCCACTCCAAAGCAATGTTTTTATAAGCCATATTTTCGCATCCATTGATTGGTTGTTAGCGAAAAAGCGTTTGTTTTGTTTGAATCAACTTGTAAATAATCGCTATAATAGTTTATTCCGCAGGTTGTTAGCTTCCATGATTGCATGTCCAGAGATTATGATATATGGATCCATCTAACTCACAGAAATACCAGTTATTATTTGTATTGATTTGTATACAACGATATTGAAACAATGCGAAGGCCTTTATCCTACTTGAGTGTTGTTGTTTATTCTGCCTAAGACTGAAGGTTTCACAACTCTTATTAGGTGATAAATAATTTATTTTCGGTTAAGCAGAGCGAATTAGAAAATAATTGAATTCCGTTCAAGTTTGTGGCATTTATATACAAATGAGTACAAAAGTAACGTTAACAGGTGAGATAGATGTATATATATTCAATAAGTGTTATGTTGTATTTACAGACAAGTGAATCTCGTCAAGAGTGGTCAACAACAGCACCTGTGACAGAGAAAACTGGTGGTTGTACTGATTCTGAGAAAATATATACATCTACATTAACTCTGTCAAGATACACGCAGTTTACTGATAATACAGATACAAGTGTGAAGTTTAAGTGTGGTGCTATATCAATTACTGGGGTAGAAGATCAACTTTTTACACCAGCGTCTGTTAATGTTAGATTTGCAGGTACTTTTCTAACGAACTTTTCTAACGATTGGGAGAAATAATCTGTAACATTCAGTAAAATTGTCTTTTTACACGGTCAGATGGCGGATTTTCTAAAATGAAGAATTAAAAATTTATAATTTTGAGAAAGTATTGTGTATAAATTTAAATGTAACTGTCTTTTGAGTAAATTGTAACAACGTTGTTTTTGGGACCATTGTTTATTATAGGTTTATGAAGGTACACATAAAATGCGTATGTTTACTCCACATGATTATTTTAATTTTCATTTGATTTATTTTGCTTTAATATGTTTTCTGTGTTTTCGCTATAAAGTTTGAACAAATTATCTTGAAGCTTCCAAACAAACACAAAGTATAGCTGTGTTGCAATCTATAATTCATACATACCTTTAAGTTTGTTCTCAAACGAAGAATCATTTCGTTAGGCGAAACGTTAAACTCGGAGTGTTGTTTTTTTTCTTATTTGTCAATAAAACTAAACAAAACATTACTACAAATATTTAAATTGTTTTCTTTTTTTTTCGGATAGTGTGGCAAAATCTAAACAGATTAAATATGTTTTGGATGTCTCCTTAAATTATGAAAATGCAAAGTACTATATGTATGTTGAAAAGATACTTAAACTTTTTACTTTTATTTAGCCAAATTCATTGTCTATGACAAATTTGTAATAAATGTTGTTGTTGTTCTTCTTTTGGATAAAGAAACAATCACGTCTGTAATCGATTTGCTCACAATGTTAGATGGATTTTTTATTTACTGGAAGACGTGTCACTCAAAACAACATCCACACATATTGTCTTACCACAGCTAGACTTGATTCAGATGGAGTGAAAACGTTTCTCGATGTTTAATTTAATTTTATTACAGTTGCGTTTTATAGATATCACAACATTTTTGCATTTATAATAATTTAATTTTACCGTTTAGTCTACAAAGCATACACATAGTTAATATACGAAGTGATTTTAAAAATGTTACGTTTTACTTCAGTACGTGTTTCAACAGTGAAATTAGAAGATGGGAATTTAGTTCCATCAAATCCATTAGAAGTAAACAGCGGGGAACCTCATACATTGACATGTACATCTAGTGTCAGCAGACCAACAGCAACTATCATCTGGTATTTTCGAGGTCAGAAAAACAAAACAGAAACTACCAGAACATCTACCTTTACATTCCTGCCAGAATACTCGGATCATCAGAAAAAGGTTTACTGCAAAGCATTTAATATACAGTCAGAAAGCCAAGCTGTGTCTTCAAACATTGTGTCACTTTATGTAAAAGGTATTTCTAATCCTAAAATAATTCTTTTCATCCCCATTTATAAGAATAATAAATATACATTAAAAAATGAGTAATTATAAACCCTTTTTACTTTTATTTTTGCGTTAAGTTCATTATACTTTAGAAACCAATTTGTTATTAGGTTTCCAATGTACACTATGAGCATCAAACTGTTTTGTATAGCTGAGCTTAGACAAAAAAATTATATTTGCGCTACTCAATTGTATTACCAAATGGCAAATCGGCTAAGTGCTGCAAAAACTATATATCTGTAAACTTCTATGGTTACTTATAATTAATTTGGAAAAGTTCTGGCTTCTTACTGTAGAACAGTTTTAAGTTTCATTCAGAACAATAAAATGTGGTCGTGCCTTGATATGATATTTTATAAAAAGTACCCGAGACTTTCTGAATTTTAAGAAGGAGAAAAAATGGGACTGTATCATAGGAAGATATGAAATAACTAACTCCTGACTCAAATTCCTCTTCATTTATATAAGTTAACATGGGTAAATTTTACTAACTTATTTTTGAAATAAAAAACATTGTTAGTTGTAATTGCACAGACACTGATATTTTTGTAATACTCCTTTTTTCGAAAAATAAAATCTTTGCATTACACAGAAAGAATTTGTATGTATTTTGATTACACTCACCTAGATACCGGGTAATACTGTTTAAAGTAAAAAAATAATCTTGAATGATCTAAATAAAGTAAAATATTTTACACATTTCAGTGAAGGTAGCTAATGTTATATTAAAGGAAGGCAGCATAGTACTATCAGGAACGCTAGAAGTAACAAATGGTGTATCTAAAACATTGACATGTACAGCAAGTGAAAGCAGACCTAAAGCCACAATTATCTGGTATATAGGAGACGATGAAAAGAAAAGGGAGAACGTTACACTGTCTACATTTATTTTTACACCAGTTATATCCGACCATAAAAAACAAGTTTATTGTAAAGCTTCACAGTCAGGAAATTCAGACGTGTTTTCAAACAGAATAACACTTTATGTTAAAGGTTGTGATTTTCGTTACATTCCTATTGCTGATTTGTCTCAATTTAGCTTTAAACTGTAAGAAATGCTTTATAAGTTCTTATACTGCAAACAATGTTTCTTTTAACATAGAAAGGATTTTACTAAAATAATGTTTTCTTCATATCACAGAGGCAAACATTGCTTTTATTATAAAAAATGCGCTTACAGTTCCAAATAATACTTTTGTATATTTATATCTTTTTATAAAGTATTGATATTGAGCCTAATGGTCATTAGTCTAACACATAGTGATGTGTCATGATAAATTGATAATTAATGTGAGTTACTCAGGAAAGCCCACTTAGGTGAACCGACCGCCTTGATATGACAAGGTATTTGTCTTAAAAACCAGAAAAATAAACAGCCATGAAAACGTAAGGAATAAATTATATATAAAACGGCATAATATATGTACTTTACCTGTAAAAGTTTAGAAAGTATAGAATAGAATTTCTGGTAGGTTAGCTGGAAGGGAGATCCTTTTATTATTTTTTAAAAGGGAGTATTGTTAACCTTTCAGTATTGGCTACCATTCCTACAATCACAAATTTTTAAAACAAAAAAATTAAAAGGGAATCAAATAAAAAAATTAAATTTGCATCTCCTCTCGAAACGCCCTGGGGGGCCTTTTAGTTACATGGAAAGGGCGGGGTTTTTTTCAAACAGGGACTGATGAAACAAATAAGAACATAGTCATGAAAATTTGATCTTAAATATGTTAAAAGTATTGAAACTTTTGACGGGAAAAATAAAACTAAAACAACAAAAAAATTTTACGGGTAAAACTAAAATTTAACCTGGTCAAATTTTTAAAAAAAAAGCTCAAAAAACAAAAACGGGATTGTAAGTAGGGGGGAAGAAAAATTAAATATATCAGTTTGAGTTTTAGTTTGTGTAAAATAAAATTACAGGAAATATCCAGTGAAGATTTTATTTGAAAACAATATGTGTTTACAAATTATCATTTAAAGCATTATTGCTGTTGTAAAAATACTTTAAAACGAAGTTTTGTTTTTAAAGTTACTCTTTTGTAGTCTAAATATAATCAGAATTTGTAGTCGATATACTTGGCATTTTCATAAAATGTATGTATTTTTGTAACTTTCCCATAATACAACCTATAATTTACAATGAACTTTATGAAATAACATATAGATTTATCTCTTAATAGTTTTATGCATTAACAACTGATGATTTTGTTGATACTATTTTTTGTATATTTAAATACATATCCTTCACAAGAATATATAGGTTTCAGGTACTGCAGCGGAACTGCAATAAATGATGGATAACGAACATGATTTTAAGTTGGAATAGAAAAACTAATAAACTGTTGAATTTTAATTATAATTTTGCTTAATTCCTTTTTTGTGTCAATTTGACTTTGAATAAATGTAAACAAAACTTTTTATCATTTACAGGGCCACCATCCACAACCTGTTATACCAAACAAGGCAGTTTTCCATTTCTAGAAGGTCAACAGGAAAGAGTATTTATTGTTCCCCTGCATTCGGATTATGGTAATCCTACAGCTTACTGCAACATGGACCCACACAATATGGAAACACCTTGATGTTGCCGATGCAAGGAAAACTAACCGTTACCTGAAGACAACATTATCAAGTTGATAGAAGTCCAGGGTAAATGTTTCGAGGTTGAAGAATTTATTTACACAGAGGAAAGGTTCTTCAGATCCAGTCCATACAAGTGCTATTACGAGTTGAATCGAAGAAAAAAATCATAATTTGATTAAAAAGCACGGAAACGAATCACTCAAATCATACTTAAAACCCGAGAATTCAGAATGTTACCAATATGTCAATCATGCAGTTTACTTAAAGCTTTAACTTAATAGCTCTCCCGGTTTAAAATTCCCCGGGTTTAAGGGAAAAGCCGTTGAAGTCTTTGTTTTCTTACCAATTTTTAAAACCCCTGAAATTTTTAAATTTTGTTGTTTTTAAGAAGTTTCTGAAAAAAATTTAAAAAGGGAAAAGGGAAAATAAATTTAAAGGGTTTAAATAAAACAATTTTTCTCCAAAGGTTTTTGAATATATTTTCACAAAATTTTACAAAATTCTCCCAAAAAAAAAAAATTTGGCGGTTTTAATTTGGGGAAAAATGTTATACCATAACCCCGGGAAATTTAAAAAATGGGAAACGCTTTTTGTTTTTCCCAATTTAATTAACCACTGGAAAAAAACCAAAAAGGAAATTGGTTAAAAACATTAAATTTTCCCCCCACTTTTTTCTTTGAAAAAATAAAATTAAAACAGAAATTTGGGAAACTACACGTTTTAAAACCCTACAAACAACTTTTAAAATTTCCCTTTTTCCCCAGTCATAAATTTGTTACTTTAAGAAAGGGCCTGTTCATTTTAACTGTAAGTTTGGGTTACAATATACTTTTTTTTTTTGTGGTTTGTTTATTGTTTGTTTGATTTTTTAAATTCAAATTTAAAAAAAAATGTGATTTAAAGTTAAAACAAAGTAGGGCCTTCAAAGACAAATTAAATCAAACTAAACCCTTTAATTTTTTGGGAACCAAATGGGCTAGTTAATTTTTTTTCCCCTTTGTTAAAAGGGGTTTGGCCAACTTTTACGTCTTTTTTTTAGTTTTTTGACCCCGGGGTTTTTTTACTTTTTAAAGTTTAATTTAAAAACTTATACTTGTATTTTTTTAAAAATTTTATTTTATAAAATGGATTCTTTTTAAAACGAAAAATTTTTTTTCCCTTAAAAATTTATTTTAAAATGTGGGTTTTTAGGTCAAATTTTACATTGTTTTTTAAATTGAAAGGGAAAATTTTTGTGAT